>NC_066594.1:3470000-3774166 GCF_905475345.1 Vespula vulgaris
AATAGCTGCGCAAATGTTAATTTAGTTCATATTATTCTCTACACATTCACAGCGGATCACAGAAGCAACTGAAATATATAGAGTATATAGCATGCGAAAGTTGGTGTGTTAGTCTGACACTTTAGTTCCTGCTTCAATTCTCTCTCGCTTCGTATGAAAAATTAACGGAAAGTTGTTGTCGGAAAGCTGCTAATTAATTTTCGACGAACGAATTACCCCCGTTTGTACATTCAAAGCTACATAGTTTGGAGAATGCATAAACTCGTAGTATCTGTTGTAAAGTTTTCTTTTTTTTTTTTCCACCGGGCAAGGACTATGCCGAGTCTATTTATACTTCGATTTTTGGATATATGATCCTTGCTGCTTCGATCATTATTCATTTCGCGATCTTGGATATCGAAATATTACCTTTCAACGAATCGGGTGGCTCGCAAGGAGCAGCGTCCAAATGTTTTCAGGAATTCTACGTGTAAGACCAACATTTTCATTTATTATCAATGGATATTTATATAGGGTATTGAAATTCGATTGTCGTTAGTGTGTTATTTGTTTTCTTTTATCGTTATATTTAATTGCATTTACGCGTTCGCAGTGTTCGCGTGGTGTAGCCGGGAAGTACAATCATTCATATGGCTTTTATTGTAGACACATATTCAATTTTGTGATAGATTTTTAAGGGCTATTTGTATATTATTCTTAATAATCGTTTGTCCATGCACCGATCCTTATCTGAATGCACGTTAAAACGTGATATTTGGAATTAGGACTCGCGATAACTATCGTACGATAGGAATTTTTATGGGAATTATGATGAAGGGATCACAGAGAGTAGGGAACATAGTAGATATGCATATATATATATGTGTGTGTATATATGTGTGTATATATATATACATATCTAGAGAAAGAAAGACAGAGAGAGAAAGAGAGAAAGAGAGAGAGAAAGAGAGAGAGAGAGAGAGAGATATCTTTCCAACTGAACACGTCGAGGTTTCCAATGATCGATTAAACTACTCTGCGAATATTTCACTAAAAAAAGAAAGCCCGTTTTGTATGTTTTTTTTTTTTTTCGTACTGTAAGTGTCTGCGATACCTTTCACTATCGGGCGTTTCACCCCTAGTATTCGAGCCTCTGTCGGGATCGGCAGTTTCATAGATACCCTCCTCCTCGTGCATTTGATGAGTGTGTTGACGAGTGTGCTGATGAGTACCGTAAGGACTTCGAGACGATGGCTGACAATATCTACCGTAGACGAGTCTAGGGTCATCGTCTCGGCCGCGGCTACACCTTCTGCTTCTACGTAGGAAATCCAATAAGTAATCTTCATAATGTGTGAACTATACCACGTTCTTACCTAACCGTAATAATATACCGTTTGTTTCGTTCAAACGAAAGAAGAGGAATTGTTTGTTTTGGGGTTGGGACGGGGAAAGGGCAGGGAATCGCGAGATTTCTTTTCTTTTCTTTTCTTTTCTTTTTTTTTAAAGGTATAAACAGACTCTGCATATTTGACGTTTTCTTTCACGACACAAAATAAAGCCGATTATCTTTATTCTCAGGATTACGTCTGGTTATTCATGTTGCCTAAAAATGTATTAAGCATAGTAAGATAGAAGAAGGAAAAGAAACGGGCAAGAACGTACGAAGCGGTGACGTAAGTGAGTTATGCCAGCGTGTGGTGGGTCATTATACGTGTAAATAAATTAAATCGAACGTAAAGTCATTCATTCTGCGATGATTATTTTTAGTAAAGAGATTTTTTTCTTTCTTCTTTTTTTTTCTCGATCGAATCACAAGACGAACACGGTTCTAACGATCGATTTCGCGAGTATACTTCTGACGTAAAATTAGTAGAAGAAGTCTCTAACTCCCACACATGTGCAGTCACTAACATTAAAGTTTGGCCAAGTAAGCTGAAAGAACTTGAAAGACACCAAAATATTTGAGAAGATTAACAGGCTTTCGCAAAAGTACAACGCGTCTAACGATATCTATCTCGGATGTCGTCTCATGGAAACCCGGAAATGGCTACGTTCGAGAACGAAGATGGTTAAACTTTACCTTTCAAAAATAAATCTTTCTATTTTCGATAATCGATAAAGGTCTGCAGTTCTTTCAAATCCTTCCGTAACTTTAACCATCCTCGTCTCTTTGTTCTGTACACAAAATATCCCATACGAAGAGAAAATTCTGTATAGTACTGCGATTCCATTTAGCATTCAAAGACTATAAAGATAAATAAGAAGGAAGAAACAGAAAAGACGATGGAAAAATAATTGGTGTGATGCGATTAGACTTTCTCGAACGTTAAATATTATTATAGGGGGGAAAAAATCGAGGGAATATATTCGCGGAAAAGGTAGCAGAGCGATAAATTGTTATATATATATATATATATATATATATATATATATATATATTTCGATTCAATGAAGAAGGAAATAGGAACTACCTTTTCAGAGAAATTCCCACACGATTGATCGTCTCTGAGTTAGAAGCAACGTTATGATCATCACACGTAGAGAAAAAGAGATACGAAAGAAGCAAAAGTATATATATATACATATATATATACACACATATATATACATATATATATAGTGTGTGTGTGTGTGTATGTGTATATACATAGATATGTATATATGTATGTAGATATATATATCTATATCTATATACACGTAAGACGAGTCAAAGCGTTGGCGGCAAAGCGCGCGCGAAAATCGCGCGAGCCCTTACCCTTGAGAGGATTCGCTACAGACAGAAGAGTCGAGTCTGTAATGACGATCCCCTTCGCTCTCAGACATTCTAATCTCTTCGGAGCCGCTCGGGCTCATATGTCGAACCGAATGACGTTCCAGCTGCTTGATGATATCCTCGAGAGTACGTATGCGTATCGTACCGCATGGTTGTAACCCTACGTCCACATCCTCGTCGTCCTGATTATCCATGTTGTCCATGTGATCGTGTTCGTCCGTATCCTTGCAATAAGAATCGGGATAGCAGTCGACCAATGATTTACGGATTGCCTCGTTGTCAAGAAGGTTACCACTTCCCGATGGAGCCTCCGATGGATCGCGACGGATACCAGCGTTTCTCAATACTTCGATTATATTCTCGTGATAGCCGTTCAATTGATTCAACGTACGTTCAACTTCGGAGATGCCGCCTCTACCTATTGACAAACAAACAAACAAGGGACGTAGAGTTTAGCGTACGACGAGAAAAAGATATTTATGAGGCTATCGAGTCGTTCATAGAGAGTCGACATGAGTAATTCGATACACGGCACGATATGTTTCGAAGTTAAACGCGATCGATTTTGTGCCCGTCTAATCGGCTTCTCTTCTATTATTTTCTCTTTTCTTCTTCCCTCTAAACTTCCCTTAACTTTTTTTATCTTCTTCCTATTTGCACGAGTGATTATTTAATAAAGTCGTTGTAAGACTTTGAATTTATGTAAATTACGTGAAATATCAAAGTGATGAAAGAATATCAAATCGACGAACTCTTTTTCACGAATTCAATAAAAAACGCTCGGCTTTTGATACTTAATCAGCGTCGAAGAGTTAATTGCACACGTCTAGATACGTTGAACGTTGATTAATGTAGCTTATGTTATATCTTTTTTACTCCATCTTTTTTGCAGGATAATTATTTCTACTCGATTCTTTTCTACCTCTTCTTATCATATTTTCTTATTGTGTTATACTTTATTATTCTATTAAGTATGAGCATATTTTATTTTTGTTCTTAATAATTAAACGCTACGTCGAGAGCGTACGCTACGAATCGAGCACAGAATCGTTAACGTTTCGTTCGAACATGTTTACCGTTCGAAATTCTCACGCCAGCCCTCCATGTTAGCGTGAGTCATCTGCCCACGTTGTTTTTACAACTATCAGGCATTACAATACCATAACCACCGTGTTTCTTTAAAATTCCCTTCTCAGGCAACTTTGTCAGATTGTTTGGTGAGACATCAATGAAAGAGACAACCTCCTCTGCCCCCGTACCTCCTTCCTCCTCGTTTACGTCGCGCCTCTTCATCTGCGGTTTGTGCTCTCTGAAAATATTCGAACATAATGCATTAGGATATGCATTAAGGGTTCCTTCGGTCGGTGAAGTCGATTTGATATACGTAGAACGTAGAGAAATAAAGATAGAGATAGAAAGAGCTTAACGAATTAACGAAGCTTATCGTCAACTTAACACCCAGGGGCATTCGTAAATGGGTCGTGAATGGGTCGACGAATACTTTCTGCTGACGATAAGAAGGAGAAGAACTTTATGAAGCTCGCCGTATAGTCAGCAAAACGTGCGTGTGTCTATATCCTCATCGATTCGACCGACTAGCACACTTACGTTTTGGCTTTCAGATAGCAGCAGCTGTTGCGGACGTTCTTGCTCGGTTTAACGCGAGAATCTATTTCGATCCCATTAGAATTTTCGAATGACCTTCTGATGTTAAGCCAGGTTAGAAATTTGATGGACTTTGATCGTTGTACCGTTTGATCATGGCAAT
Source organism: Vespula vulgaris (assembly GCF_905475345.1). NCBI lineage: Eukaryota > Metazoa > Arthropoda > Insecta > Hymenoptera > Vespidae > Vespula > Vespula vulgaris. Next base: position 3,474,524 of record NC_066594.1, read on the forward strand.
GTGTATTTCCGATAATGCGTGCATTCTAACTCCATGAACTGTTTGCGTATCAAGACGTCATGGTATCTCGATATCAATGTCAAACACTCGCGTGACTGATGTGGTCTACGTATGTATATGTCTCGCGTTTTCTTTCCCAAGGATACAACGTTTATCTTGATTAATGATTACGCGATTACTGTGCGTATTTATTAATAGTATAATAGAGACAGGAATGTGCAAGAATGGCCAGACAAAATTGATATGCTTAGATACGTTTTACATATAATATACGTCATGCTGATTTCCGTGAACTACGTAGAGTAAGATCGAATCTTTGCACGAATAATGATTGTTGTATGAACCGCTAATGGAAACGAAACACGGGACTCGCAGCTCTGCATTCGTTTGTAACGATCCATGCAAATTGAACATATAGATGCTAGATTGATGATAGATTGGACCAGATGAAAGGTGGTTCTAAGCATGCAATGCGACAAGTATGTACCAACGTTCTACTATAATGTAGTTTGCTTTTGCCGGTATATCTATACGCGTGTGTACAGGTGTGTCTGTCTGTCCGTCCGTCCGTGTTTGTGCCTGTGTCACGCGTCTGTGATATTTGACGATTGTTTTGTTACAAATTAACGTAGAAAACGATAGAGAGTTCGGATCAGATGTATCGTCACGTTTTCTAACACCGTAGCGATAATATTTTTGTTATTCTGCTATAGGCAAATTTTTAAGTTACACTCATATATATATATATATATATATATATATATATATATAATTCTTCTTTCGTTTCTAAACAAATACTTTTCTATGATATATCCACGTTAAACATTTAACGTTTTAAGAACGATGAAAGTTACTATCGTCTTGTACGCGATGTATACAATAATATTTATGTATCTTACGGGGGTTTGATCGCTTTTGTTTAATCAACCGATGAAAAATTGATTAAAGTTTTTCTATCGTATCGGAACGTATTTTTCCCGTGCAGGTATATTAAAAAACGGTGCTTCATTCGACAAACAGACCAGACGATGGTCGATCTATAGAGAACAAGATCAATAGGGGGATGTAACGGTTGCTGTGTTAAGCGTATAAGCAAACAGAATGAAAAACATTTTGCAATGCCTCGAGATACAGATTGATATGTTCTTTTTCGACTAAATTAAAAGCGTTCCTTTTCTTTTTCTTTTCTTTTCTTTTCTTTTCTTTTTTTTTCGTTTCAACAAAAGTTCCCGCGAACGACGATAGGAGATTAATCGCAATCTGGTCTGCTTCGTCGGCACGGTGTGGAGAAAAAAATGGATATAATCTTCGTTTCGTGGACAGGCTAAAGTGACATGACACGAGCGGCGAGACACACGAGACTTACTTGAGTCTTGGCCCGTCTGCAGCGGCGACGTTATTCGGGGGCCGAAACAGCACGCGCTGGGGCTCGCCGCGGCTAGAAATATACTAATATAGGGCATGCCGCGCAAATATATCCCCTATTTTTTTTTCTTCTTCTTCTTCTTTTTCTTCTTACATATCGAATCTTTTTTTCTTTTTCTTTTTCTTTCATACATACGTATCTCTTTCTTTTTCTTTTTTTTTTTCTTTTAATGACGCGTGCCCCTATCGGGGATGATGACAAAAACAGAGCGTAGTATCGATCAAATGATTCGTACTCTTTTTTTTTTTATTTTTTCGTTTTCTCTCTTACTTCTCATTTTCGAAGCTCTAATTATACCGTGTTCTACTTTTTTTTTGATAATTGTTTACTATTACGATGACAAACGTTAAACGATCGAAGCATGTAAGTATATCGAAGCATGTGGAGTCAACGTCGAGGTATTATCGCGAAAGCATATCTAAAAACTAAGTTGTAAATTATTAACGGGCGTTGTATATGCACATTTTTTCGGCCCCAGACGTAAAAGGGGGTTTCGAAAATGGCTGTGTCCATGATCGGTCATTGGATATGAAAAATAAATACGCAACGGTATAAACCCTTTCTCTTTTTTTTTTCTTTCTCTTTTTCAGCCTTTTATTTTTTTTTATCTTTTTTTTTTTCAATTACTTCTATGTTAAAAGCGGTTTATCAACGTTCGATGGTATGCACTATCGTTTTAAGTGATTTCAATATAGATCTACTGATATATGTCTATACGATGACGTGTACAGTGAGAAAGGACGGATGAGAGGGATATTTCGTACTCTTTGTTGAAATATCAGTTAATGCTACGTCTATTCGTCTTTTTCTTTCTTTTTTCTTTTCTTTTTTTTTTTTTTTTCTTTGAGCTCATTCGTCGAATCTACCATACGTTACGTTACGTTACGTGTGTACGTATGCATTGGTATATAAGTACGTACGCATTTAACGTCGAAAAGCAGTGATATCGTACGATACAAAAGAGAAGTATTTTTCTCTTTTTATTTTGTATTCGAAGATACGAAAGAATTGCACGATTCGATCTACGGGTAAGCAACGAAAGGATCGTCGTACCTGTACTGAGGCATTCTCTCAAAGGCGAGGATCTTGTTCACTCTGTCGAGTACCGCTTCTTCTGGGTGATGGTTGCTCGAAACCCCGGTGTAGCTTTTCTGTGGTGGCTTCTTCGAGTACGGTTGATCATACTTCTGGATGGTGCTCTTTCTTCTGCGACAAATTGATCGATTACAAGTGTGCCAAGAGAGTCGCGAATTGAACGTATACGAGAAAAAATCGTTAAGAGAAAGCTGCATGCAAGGCTACAAGGGAGGAGATGAAACGTCGTTTTCGCGCTCGTTTGCATAGCGTCATCGTTTTTTTTTTCATTTTCTATTTTTTCTTTTTCTTTTTTTTCTTTTTTTTCCTTCTTTCTTTTCGTTTTTTTTTGTATTCTTTTTTCTGTTTTCTTTTTTTCTTTTCTTTTCATTCGAGGCATATCAGGAAGGCATCATCATCTACACGTGGCCCACTCGCCAAACATCTTCGAATTTTTGTCTGTTAGATCGATCAAGTTTTATCGCCACAAAGCTCAATGTCGTCGTACGTTTTTACGCTTCGATGGCTTAGAAAATTGGCCAAAAATTTGGAGGGGTCTTGCGTCAATTAAAATAACGGACTAATCGATAAAATGGATCTATGGAAATGACTATAATGAGAATTTGTATTATTTTCGTACACGAGATCGAGGAAGCGAAATAATGAAAGAAAATAAAGTCGTATTCAACGTATATACATGGTTATATAAATATATAAAACGCAATTCTGATCTAATTGGGATATAGCTGATATCGTCGTTCCTCGTGACATTACACTTTCAACGATCAAAGGTACCTAATCCTATGTAGGTCGAGGAGTTTGGAATCCTACGAGATCTAGAAAACTAAAGTGGTATCGAAAACGAGATTGGAATTTTGTATGACGACTTGTATGAGTCTGCTCATCGTGAACGAAGGCGCACATGATGCCGATGATGATCCTTGAAAGTATTTCGTCGGTGAATTGTGCGTGATAATTCATATCTCTAAGCTCGTTGCTAAATTTCGATTTATCGACATGAAACGACACGAACTAATTCGGGGCTACTGTAAACGACTATAAAAAATTCACGAGCCTCTCTTACATGCAATAGAACAAAAACAAACAACCAGTCAATTGGTACAAACGCAGTTGGCCTTATAGCCTCGCGTTATGCGATCGCCCTCCACTGCAGTAACCCCATTAACCAAATAGCGAAAATCAAACGATAATGTAAAGAGACAAAATACATTGAGATTTTAGAGTAAAGCTTTGAATGATTTACACTTTGCAAGAGTGTGATTCTTGTTTATTTCACTTCTTTTATTTTTATTTTATTTCTTTGTTACGTGTTTCTTTTTGAAATTGCTTTTGGCGATAGAACTTGGCGGCGAAAGATCGATGATATTTGATTTGACGACTAAATATCGATATATTTCGTTCAGATAAACTTGACGTACGAAACGATTTCTAACATTTCATCGTTTTAAAGAATCACACATCCACGCGGTGTTTACCTTTAACCGATATCACGAATGATAAAATGAAAATTTTAATCGAAATATATTCATCATAACCGTTCGATAAATTTTTTTTACCTTGGGTACACATGTTTTATTATCGAAAACTATATCCGACAAATCTATCCAAAGGATATCGGTTAATGGCTATTGGTTAGCAAAGCTTTAATTTACTTGCAAAACCGATATACATACGTACAAATAGAGATATATTATTTCAAGCGAAAGAATTCGCGATATATTATTGCGCAAATCATTTTTAGTTTTTTGTTTCTTTTTTATCTTTTTTCACAATCAATATGATCGCGATACGTGCTTTATGATCGTTATAATGATCGGAATTCGTTCGAATCACGAGATAAGAGAACAGTGACAGATACTGCGCTTCGGTTTGATTCCGATTGAGTTCGATGATATCTATGTATCAGCTGATCAAACGTGCGAATAAAAGGTCCATCAAAAATTACGTTCGAATTTAGTTTACTTTCTCGAACATTATAACGACTGTCTTTAAATACCGTAAAATGGGAAAAGTATTATTTTCGTTCTCGATGACTCTTCCTATTGACGATTACAGAAATTATTACGCGTTCTTTCAAATATATATGCAGCAACAAACCTATTTACGTATACACATATAATATAAACATTTCTGACAGAGAGAGAGATATAGAAAGAAATAGATATAGAGAGAAAAAGAAAAAATGGGGGTAGGAAGAAAAAGACGTAAGAACAATAAGCAAGATTAGGTAAAAGAAAATGATCAATTCTATATCACTCAGTACGTGTATATACGCGTAGTGTACGCATATATATACGTACCATGTAGTGTATATATATATATATACTTATATATATATATATTATATTATATATATAAATATATATATACTTGTTGTTAAAAATAAAAAGAGAGAAAGATAGATAGATAGATAGATAGAGAGAGAGAGAGAGAGAGAGAGAGAGAGGCATACAAAAAGTTCTACGTGTATGTATCTGCACACTAACCTGAGACAGAGGGAGAAGTTTTTATGTACTACGACTGACCTGTAGCAGAGAGCCATCAGAGCAAATACTATGAAAACACCCCCTACCACCGACATGAGCATACCAACTAAAAATACAGTGTTAGAGCCGTGGTAGTTCTCTGTGACGATTCGTTAATTAAATTATCATTATAGTTCATGGTCGTTTTTATTTCATTTCATTTTATTTTTGTAATTTTTTTTGTATTTTTTTTTTTTCATTCATTATCGTCACAGGCACGTCACGTTATTGTTTTCATCGTCATCATCGTCGTCGTATCACGAGGATGATTGAGAGAAGATCGAGAGAAGATACCCATCGTTTACGTAGTGCGGTATGTGGGTGGTTTTTGGTATCCGAGCGTCCCACAGCATGCAGACAGACAGAGATGGCAGTGACAGACAGAAACAGACAAGAAACAGAGAAGCCAGTATCAGCACATATACATATACATATACATATTTTTGAATTTTCTTTATCTTTTTTTTTCGGTTGTTTTCTAAATAATCTTTTCTTTTTCTTTCTGTTTTTTTTTCTTTTCTTTACTCTTTTACTGTGTTTTTTAATTACGATACACATCATCGGAAATAATGTTAATACAATATTTTACATTTCAATTAATATTCACAACGCGTTAAAGACCAGCGGTGTGGACCGTCGAAAGACTTAAAACAAGACTTAAAACAAACTAACTTTTTTGCTTCTTTTGGCTCTTTCATATATTTTTTTATTGTTTTCTATTTTCTTTTTTCGTTTTTTTATTTAATATTCGTTTGGCAGAGCCGCTACGCTCAATAGCGGTTAGCTTAGATCTACGTTAAGATATTTTCGTTAATAACGCGTTGCGTTAGACCGACGATAGGAATTCGTTCGAGAGAAAAAAAGGAAAAGATTGATCGTTTATATTACAATAAATTTGAGAGATATTTCAATAATTGGATAATTAAATAGTATTCGAGTTTTCATTTCCACGCGACATATCTGTTCGTCGAGGAAATAGCAAACAGATTTTTCCATTAATTTTCTCCCTCTTTCGTTCTTTTTTCTTTCGACAAATCATTTTCGCCGACGTTTCGATTGACTAAATTCAGCTTCTTTCATGCTTTTATAGGGCATACAAGCAGCTGGCACATTGGCGTTACAATAGTGTTAGTCTAGATATCGCACTCTAAGGGACGGCGAGATCGCGTATTTCAATTGATCGAATGTTAAGTGAAAAATCGTGAGTGAGAACGTTAGATTCGTGATTTTCCATGAAGGTGTTGAAAATCGATGTATCGTGCAAGGAGAGAAAAAGAAGTAGAAAGTAGAAGTAGAAAAACAAGTAGTAGTAATAGAAGTAGAGAGGATGGACTTGCAAAATACGATTGGAGAGAAGAGAGAGAAAGAGAGAGAGAGAGAGAGAGAGAGAGAGAGAGAGAGAGAGAGAGAGAGAAAGAGACAGAGAGATAGATAGATAGATAGATAGATAGATAGATAGATAGATAGATAGATAGATAGATAGATAGATAAATAGATAGAGAGAGAGAGAGAGACGATATTCTTGACAAATTTCATTTCGACCTCGAATCTGATTGTCCTATCGCGTCCACCATCCCTCGTTGCGCGACAGCCGTTAGTTTGTTAATGGAAGAAAATATCCTTGCTCGTGCAGCATAGTAATGATTATGATTAATTTAACGCACTATGCCGCGCGCACATACAGAGCATACCACCGAAGAGATATTAGTTTTTTAAAAATGACATACATATCAATATCAATATCAATATCAATATTAATATAATTTATATTAATATATTTTATATTTATGTATATATATGTATGTATATAAGTGAACACCGATTAAATTAGGCTAAGATGAATCAATATTATGAGAGCATAATAATTGACGGCCGCGTGCGATGCCTCCTCATCATCCAGCTAGGCACGAATTACTTGACGACGACAGGCGTTGGATCGAACCCACTCAGCTGAAGCTTGGCTCAGTGGGCTCTCACTTGGAAGTAATTTGCTACTGTACCTGTAGCAAACAGCCATTAGTGCAAAAGAAATGAAGACGCCCTTCACCACACCCACCAGGATTAATACCATTGACGTGGTACTAAGATTCTTGTTCATTCCTCCTGAAACGACCAATTATTTTGTATCCTAAAGGTGTTTGAGCAGATCGCTCTCTTGTTTCGATACGGTAAAAGATCGATCGATTTTGAACCTATATCGGATAGATTCCATGTGTTACGTCGGACAAGAATGCTATCGTATCTTCCGGCATTTCGACTTCATGTTATATTAAATACTTTCGACGAGAGCCACCCGATATAGTTCTATTACGCATTCCTTCAAACGATACACGTCTTTTCATAAATCTAATATAAGAGTTTTTCTTTTCTTTTTTTCTTTTCTTTTTTTTTATTCCTTTTTTTTTTTTCTAACTCGAACGAATATAATGCTGTCGGATAATGATATCGATTAACTATTGTTTATCATCATGATTTCACGTAACTATTATCACCGATCGCTTTTATTCGAATATTAATTATTGATATGCAAGATTTTAATTTAGATTTTAATCAATTTTCGATATCGATGATTATTCTCAATCTCGGAGAGAAAATATATACTCGATATGATGTAACTTTCGACAAAGTACTCTCTCTTTACTTTCAACGATATATCATATATTATCATTTAAAATATCTATATTTTCTTCATACGCATATTATTCATATCCAACAGCGTATACTCGATATTATCGTATATCGATTCGACGATAACTGAAAAACTAGACCCGTGTAAATTTAATTCTCTTTGGTTTTCCCTTTTTGTTTGTTTTTCTGTTTTTCTTTTTTTTTTTTTTTTATTGAATAACACGTTTGATTAGTAGGAAGATCAAGTTTTCACCAAAAAAAAACTTTGGCACTTTGAATGGGTGAAATCTCTGCGAACTTACAATTGCTTGAGATAGTGGATATCGTATTTCGAGAGGACATATCGAGATTAGATAAAAATAAATTGGAAAATAGATCGTTGGTAAAAAGATGCACTTTAGGAAATGAATTAATTCTCTTTTTTCGGTTTTTCTTCATTAATTTTTTTCTTTTCTTTTCTTTTTGCTTTTATCCATGGAAAACCATCAACGATCTATTTCCAGCCGATGATTTCTGAACGTCCGTACGGTCTTTGAGGGGTATCTCATCGTAGCAGTGAAAAGAACGGTCTCCTTCTTGATAAGGATCATGGTCGAAGATCTCATTAAAGTTATAGGCAAGGGCATGCACCTGTAATGCGATCGTTTCTTTCTCTCGAAAAGGTTTGCGAGGGTTCAGAAAGAGAAAGGGGAAACGAAAGAGGGGAAAAATTGGGAGGGAATCGGGAGAGCGATTCGTGAGTCGAAAGTGGAAAGTGTAATCGAGTAAGCTTATCGCTTCGGTATGTACACGTAGGTATCCATCTATGTATATATGTACCTATATATTTATATGTATATAATATATATACACACATATATATATACACACAGACACAGACACAGACACAAAAAACGCATCGAACTTTATGTGCACAGCTGATGGTATGACCCTAAATAACCAGGCGGTTCTACTACCGGGTATTCGTGCGAGAAAAGGAACGAGTTTTCGTCTTATCGCGAATTAAAGAGATTTCAAAACGATCATAGAATATTCTCCTCGTTATGTGATTTCGAGGTACAGTAGAATGCCGCTTATCGGAAACCGGATTCCTGCGCGTAAAACGCTTTTCTCAAATACGCGATCAGCCTTGAAAGGAGGCTCGGATGGGTAATCGGATATACTTGATTGAATGTAGTTTTATCACTTTATAAAGACCACGTACCATTTGAGAGGAAGTTCTTATTAAAATCTCCCTGAGGGATTTCTCGACCAACTCGAATGTTATTATACGACATACCGGTGTATAGATATTTTTTTAATTTATTTTTTACTTTTTCTTTTTTTCTTCTTTTTTTTCTTTGGGGGAGTCGACGACCAAATGAGAGATTCTCGTTAATTAAAGTACGTATAATAATTATTTATGTTAGAAAGGTATAAAGATCTTCATCGTTTTTAGGTTTCGAGTTTGAAGTATAGAAGGTCAAAGTTGATTTTGGACGATCGGCAAATGAGAGTATCCTTGATGATACATTAACAAAGTACTCATATCGATGTTTCGAATTAATTTCATTTCCTTGAAACTTCAAAGTAAAATGTGTTTCATTAAACGTATATCTACCATACCACGATCTCTCTACGCACGCGTATCGAGATAAGAATACGAAAAGATAGAATCTCTGAGATGAAATTCTTGCAAAGTATATTAATGTATATTGATCACGTTTTCTTTTCTCTCTTTTTTATTTATTTACTATTTTTTATTATCTATTAAATTCTACTTCCATACTCTTTATATTTCAGCAACCTATAAATACCTTTCAATGAGAGACCGAGACATTCGACGATGCAAACTTTATTTTTGTAAATTGACTTAACTTGTCGAATATCGAAAAGTTTCATAGTACCATTCAAACGTCTACCTTCTTGGTTAAAGTTTAGCGCGATATTTGAAAAAGTTCGTCGACTGCATCGTGCTTCGAGCTTATAAATATCTTCGTTAGACGAGTGAAACTTTAATTAGTTACGGGAAAATGATTTGCGGAATATCTCTTACCGTAGGGGGTCTCTTTCTTCCCCATATTAGGAGTTGAGCTACCTTCATCCGATGGTTCGGTTGTGGGAGCTGCTGGTACTATAGTTGGAATGTCCTGCTGTATGGAACAGTCCGTTCCACTCCAGCCAGGGTTACAATAGCACTTATTGGTATTTGTGCATACCTGTAGGCGACAGAGATAAAACGTTTTCTGCATAACTTTTCTAAAAACGTGACCTTATCGAGGAGCGTTCGTTGTTTAAAGGGATTCGACTCTTAACAACGTTAAACGTTAGTTAGGTATATAAAAGTTTTCACGAAGTTATATGAACGAAGCGACAAATTAAAAAGTATAAGATCGAAGGAAACTTACGCCATTTCCTGAGCATTCGTTGTTATTGTGATTACTGGGACATTTATCTTGATTTATGTGTAGGAAAAGGCTCGTACAAGTTTGATTTACGCAGATCTAGAATCATAGACGAAGGAGATAGCAAAGAGATTATCTCGTTGAAGAGCAATAATCATTGTTTCATCGATTACGCATTATAATCTACAGTAGAAACTTTACCAAGTATTTTAATGGAAGTATTTTAAAGGAAATATTTTAAAGGAAGTATTTAAAAACTAGCTTCGAATAGACCTGTAAGCGCTGTTTTTATTTCACGAAGAATTTCGAAATTGAAGATAAACAAGGTTTTGTTTGCTCGCGTTGTTATCGGCTCGTTCTTCGCCAAGTTCAAACATTTTGCATAAATCGATTTATGGTATCGTTCAATTAATCGTACCGTACTCTTCATTCCACCGACAGACAAAACGGTCTGCCTGGCAAGCTTTCAGAACGTTTCGTTAGGTCGATCGATTAGATTATTTCTTATAGAGGGTTTCCAATAATGTGATATAAAAAAATATCTCACCAGATTATCACCGCAAGACGTGCCGTCACGAACCAATCCCCAACTTGGCATTTCGGAACCTTCTACCTTCCCAGTCGTCGATCTAAGTAAGAGGAAAACGTTATTCATCGAATTTTTGATCTCGTCAATCTTTCTCAATACATACTTGCACTCGTATTCCTGACCCTTCATCGTTATAATCGTAACAGAATAAAGTTGATCCATTCCGTCGATAACAGGTTGCTTGTAGCCTTGTTGACATTGAAGGGATCCGCAACGAACGTTACTAGAAAAATCAATTTTATCCTAGCTCGCAGAATACTATCGATCGTGTCTGTTATTAATGCGTATGAAGAATGTGAAATAATGAACGAGAGAAAAGTAAAAACGAATGTTACGAAAACATTTACGATCAACGTTCATTCCGAAAAATATAAAAAGTCATTTGTTTGTTTGTTGTTCCCTATTTTTCTTTCCTTTTTTATCTTTTTTTTCCTTTCTTTTTTTTCGCTACGTACACCCTCGTGCTTTCACGTGTGCTGGGTAAAAAACAATCAGGGAAGAGGGAGAGGGATAGATATAGATAGAGAGACAGAAAAAGAGAGAGAGAGAGAGAGAGAAAGAGGAGGAAAAAGGAGGGCTGTAACGTATTCGTTGAAAAATCGAATGACCTGCACACAGTGACGTCATGCAAGCCTGGCCATTCAGAACTACCGACGTACAGCGTTCGGGTTAAATCTTTTTTGTTCCTCGGCCTTGCATTGTTTCGATTTGCCAACGAACCGCGTGGAGCCGGATACTCACTCCGACTCGCATTTGACGAAATGACCGGAAGCGTCGGTGCCGCAATGGCCGTTGATGGAACCCTTCGAGTTGAACTGTTCGAAGCATTGCTTGTCAGCTGCGATACCGCTGTAGCCCCAAACCTGCTCGCATTGAAGATTCAAAGCCGGGCAGACACCGTTGAAGCAGTAACCAGCGTTATTCGAGCATGGATTCCCGTTTTTCTTATAAACATCCGCTGGACATTGACCTGTTTCTCCGGAACAAACTTCCGGAAGATCGCACTCGTTCGTTGATTCGCGGCAAATGACGCCGCGTGCACGTAACTGTTGTTTTATGGTATTGTTTGTTGTATTGTTGTCGTTATTGTTTGTTGTTGTTGTTGTTGTTGTTGTGGTGGTGGTGGTGGTGGTGGTGGTGGTGGTGGTGGTGATGGTGGTGGTTGTTGCAGGGATGAAAGAAGAAAAATACAAAGCGTATGAACGAACAAGAGAATAGTACTTGAAGTACGTGAGTAATGAATCACACGAGCATTTTTACTTGGTTTTCTTTTCCCTTTTCTTTTTTCTTTTTTTTTTCTTTAATTTCTTCTATAAATGCTAAAGAAATTTAACGTTTTCAAAGTCTACCGATTCGTAACGATTCGTCCCTGTACATAAGTATTCCGCGGACGGTATTAAAAAATTGATTGCAGAAGAGGTCGAAGATAGGGACGACAAACGATTTCATTTTGAACCATTCTGCAAGAATACTTTTTCAGTGAGCTTCCAATCCAGGTCAGTGATTTAACGACAATGTTCGATAAATCCGTAATGATGATGGTCGATCACCATTCTCGATAAAGGTTGTCCTGTTCACCGGGAACAGGGTCACTCGTAAGGTCTCGAGGAAGATCGGTGATCATCGACATCGACGAGTTAGCTCGCTAGAACGTTACAGAAGAGACCTACTGACCGAGTATATGAAGGGTCACAGCTATAGCTGCCTCTTAACACGTACTGGTGTACGCTGTCGCTTGACTATGTTCCATATTCTGCATCTACAATGTACTACTCCTCGTCCTATGGGCGTGTTGGTACGCGTTGTCAGCCCATAGGGGGTGTGTTAAAAGGCGATGCTAGCAGGGATGTCGATGACGCATAGTATATCTATTTCAGTATATTCGGTTTAACTGACCAAAGTTCGTCTGGTCTCGACGTGTTACTTCCGATAAGATAAAACCTTTCGATTTGTTTAATTTACATTTACTTGATAATTATATACTCGATAAAAGTTTTCATAATGATTGGGCTATAACGTTATCTTTAACGCGATCGATTCGAGGATATTGTTAAATTTTCATTTTCTTCCTTATTTCCGGCTAAAGTTCATTGAATGTCTAAGATCGATTAACTGAACGTAATTTCCTTTTAGGGTGGTAAACTTTGAGGGAAGAATGACCTTTCCGAACGCACGATACACGATCACTTAATCGTTAGGAAGCTCGAATTTCGGTTAGATTTTCTGGGTTAATCTCGACTACCACGCACGAGAGTGGATAAGTGGTCTTGTAAGGTATATGTACCAGACGGTAGAACATTCCCGTGTCTATGCTAGTGGTAAGAATGTCAGTGACGCTTAATAAAGCCGAACAGAAACTCGGAGCTCGTAGATTCAGATCTGTTTATCGTTATACCTTGCAATTGTTACAACAAGGTCCGGAAGCGCATTCGGCCTCCGATGTGAGTTTACAGGTGATCGGATCGCAGCAAGGATCGAGTTCGTGACATTCCTCGAGTGTACCGCAGTCGCATTGTTCCCCGTCGTCTATTACCCTGTTTCCGCATGTTCTCCTGACCTCTAACTGTGAATTGACGAAGAAAAAGTTTGTACAAATGAAGTATAAATGAGGGGGAGAGAGAGATAGAGGTAAAAAGAGAGAAAGAGAGAGAGAGAGAGAGAGTGAATGGAATGAGTGGGTAAGAGGGGGAGAGAGAGAGAGAGAGAGAGAGAGAGTGAATGGAGCGAATAAGAGAGAGAGAGAGAGAGAGAGAAAGACTTAAGATCATCGAGAGATCGAAGTACTCGGCCCACTTGACACGCTTACCTCGTTTGGTTTATTAAAAAGGCAAATGCCGGCGCCGCTTTTTAAAGTTTCTATGTAATCTTTTTTACTACATTCGGAAAACTTGTAGGGTTGAACGTTTTGCAAGCCGACGATGGATTGTGCCATGATACATCCGTGCCAATCGTAGCAGCTGCACTCGTTTCCTGCAAGCGTTATCGAGAGATCGATCTGACTTTGTTCTTTAAATAACTCAGGAGGATTTGTTCATTGTTCTCGATGCTTTTGGCCCCGTTCTTCGTAAGATCAAAACCGGTAGATTTAAAAAGAGAAAGAACAAGAATCACTTACGTCCATCGTCATGGTGCATGCCAATGTTATGACCTATCATGTGAGCCATCGTACCAGCTAAAAGATGGGGTTCGTAAGTATTTAAATCGACGCTGATTCCTATGGATTTTTGGCTGCACACAGTTTGCGGTACAGCCACCCCTGATTCTCCACCTGAGAAAGTCTCACCCCTGTTAACAAAACAAAACAAAACAAAAAAAAAAAAAAGAAAAGTAAAACGATAAAGCTTCTTATCTTTCTTCTAACCTTCTATTTTTCTCATTTATCGTCGGTGTGTGTCAGACTCACGTAAGCAATTGGGTGGTGTCCTGAGCAACATTGTATACCCTCCGAAACATATAATCACTAAACTTTAGCAAAGCTTCACCAATATCCATATCTTTATTGATTTCCGCTTGGTTACCACCTTGCCAGGTTTCGATGTATACGACGGAGACTCTAGTGTTTAATGTACGGAAATACTGAAACGTTTGAAAGAGAAGATATTTTTTTTCTCCTTTTCTTTTTCCTCTCCTTTTTTCTTTTTTCTTATTTTTTTTTCTCTCTAATAATTTTCATTGTATCCGATGTAAAAAGAAATCTTGTTAAGTTTTTAAGCAATAACGAATTGTATCTGCTTACCAAATCCGCGATATTTGCAACTTGGATGGCATCGTGAACAACCTCGGCTCTGGTGCTACCGTTTCTTTTGTCAAACTAAATATTAACAAAGTGCACATTGGTAACATCATATTGGCGAAAATAGTAAGAATTTGATAATATATGATTTGAAATATCTCGATGATCCCGAGGGTCCTCGATCTAAGCAGAGATCTAGAAAGAATTTTGCAATATCTTTGAAAATAGAAAACGATTCGGCGAAAATAGTATCTTTTCTTTTTTCTTTTTTTCTTTTTATCGATTTTACAACGATCTACGTCGATATCTGTTGGTAGAGAAAAGAAGGGGCCCGTTAACAGAATCAAATTGAAGGATCATTCGCGACACGGTTACTACGTAGAATTCAGATAGATATTGAGTGATTCAATAGTATCGTTCGAATATCCGAGAATCTATCTTGTTTAGAACGAGGAGGATACTTTTTCCTCGATAAGACGAGTAGATCATCGAGCGTATATTAAATTCGAGAGAGAAGATCGAAACATCGAAATTCCAGAATGTTATTTTGCAAAAAGATAAATATTCTTTTCTTTTCTATATATATATATATTTATATTAGTATACATATATATATATAATTTTTGTAAGAAACAATGAAATTTAGTTTTTCGAAGTTTCTATCTCGAGGTAGGGTAAAGGAAGTGCATTACCACGAGTAAAGTGGATATACCATAGCCTTATCGATAATGATGGCAGTTTCGATGTATTTGGTTGCTTCACGGACGTCTCTCTTGTACCGATCGGAAGTGCTTTCCGATAGCCACAAAACATGCTTCTGCCGACGGTTCTTCGTACGCCACTCAAGATTTCCCAAGTTAGCGCAGCCTTTGTCCGCTTTTGTTCGAGCTTCAAATATAACGTGAGGATGTTTCTGCTAAAAGAGAGGTGACTGCATATAGTTAGCATTCACGACTGGTCTCGAATGTGCACTCCCAATCGGGGAGGAGTTCAACGTTCTTGTTGCTATAAGAGTTTGGTGGATAGATGGATAGAATAGGTAGTAGTGATGTTGCTATGGTGGTGGTGGTGGTGGCAGGGTGGTGAGACGATTATGGTTCGTACGAACGGGAGTTTCGACCGCAAGCTGCGTGGCCATTCACGAGAGTACAACGATAAGCCGAGCACGTAATCGTATTACGCTTTCCGTCACCATCGGTTGCTTTTGATCCAGTGAACGTAATATTGCTGATAACAAGAGGGCTCGTGAAGAAGGTTTATGAACACGTAAACCATTTTTCTCGTCGCTTTAAATCTTTCCTATCTATCCATGTTTATGATTTTGTCCTTCTTTTCTTCTTTTTTTCGTTTTTATTTTTCTTGTTTTTTATTTTAGAAAAAGAGAAATAGAGAATGAGAGAGAGAGAGAGAGAGAGAGAGAGAGAGAGAGAGAGGGAGAGAGAGAGGGAGAGGGAATTAAAAATCAACAACACCTCTGATAATCGATAGCTCGAGATAAAAAGAAACAGACAAAACTTGATACGTTTCCTAAAAATGTCTAGGATAAAAAAAGGAAAATCTATTGGATAAAGTTCAATATTCTCTTTTATCTATTTCGAAAGATAAGTAAAGGGATACATGGGAGAATTATAGGAGGGTCACAGAATGTTACTCGTTCGCTAGTCGCCTTAACCGAATGCTTCTATGCTTCGTTTTGTGCTAACGAAACTGGATCGCGGGTGTTTACGTCGGCTAAGCCCACTACGCGTTTGGTATATGTATGTATGTATGTATGTATGTATGTATGTACGTGTATATATATATGTGTGTAAGTATAGGTTGTATAGAGAAAGAGGAGATCGTGCAAACACTTCCGTCGAATGGGCAGGATAGAGAGCTCACATGACACGCTCGCTTTTGTGGGAATAGCTAATGCGTTAAGTTGACATTCGCCTGTTTCCGATATGATCAACAAAAATATTTTCTCGTCTTATTAAGAGATTCGTATCAGAATCAAAGTTCGTTATAAGGGAATGAAACTGACCGACAGATCACCGCCGTAGAACGGATGAATGACAAAAGTCTCGTTGCCTAAATGTATGACACCACTGACACCGTTACACGTGTGAAAAGCGGCGGTAGCTCCTGGATAATCTCTGACGGTGCCATGATAATAACAATGTTCTATCTCCTGTACAAAGGAAACGATTATTCTTGTTAGACATTCTAAATCACTCCAATCAAATGTTACATCATGCTTCGTAATGTATATCCATGTATAGCTACATAATACCGGTGATATTAATGATCGATTAAACGTTACCTGTTTAGAACTTTGTTCCGCACCGTTGACTAAAAAGTCTTTTTGTATAAGATTCGGAGCTAAAAGTTGCCTGTAACAGTGACGTTATACTTCGTTTAATTTCAAACGCATGGTATATGTACGTACACGTATTTGTTCACCTAATTGTTTTTTCCTTTCTTTCAATTTTTTTCTTTTGGAATAACCAAGAGCATATAACTTACGTATTTAATTCTAAATCTAGGCGAAATTTATGATTAAAGGCCTTGATCAGGAGAGACGTCCGGTGAAAGTGCCTTCCTATCTGAAGTTCAAAAGTAATATACACGGTTAACATCGCACTTTAAACGATTTAACGCGAGATAGTTTAAGTAATTTACGAGGGTATTAATCCGCGCAAACTTACTCTTAATCTGCCTCTAGAGTTTTGATATCCTCCCTCCCCGTATCCTCTTTGAGGAAACTGAAATAACGAAAAGCGCGATAAGCCGTAGCTCGGACGATAGGTCGATGTTTGCGAAGATAGTTACTTGTTAATCTCTCTGGTTTTTTTTCTCTTTTTTTTTTCCTTCCTCGTTTCTTTATTATTCTTTTTTTTTCAACGCACGATAAAAATACACGAAAAAATAGAAGGAGTGTTGGGAAAGCCTCATAAAAATCGCGACAAAGTGATTACCTTAGAAACGCCGACTTCTCTCGTGGATATCCCCATTTTCTCGTGATGCCGTAACTGTACTGGATAGATGATCTGATAGTAATTGGCGCCGATATTTCGTACTAGCTCTTGGTTTTGTCGATACTCTCGCAGTAATCGTTCGACCTCACCTGAAATCAATTTCTCCGTTCAATTGTAAGTTCTCCAATTTGCTTCGAGTACCTCCGATCTCATCTTCGCATTTAATGGACTTTGGTGCGATTCGTGAGAGGGAGACAGAGAATCGAATCGTGTTATCTTAAAGATATTATCAATAAAGTTAGACTTTAGTCTTTTCACTAAAGATATTTATATTTGATTGATTTTAATAATCACCCAAGGGTGATCGATAAATTTATTATGCATTGATATTTCTTTCACGTTTCTTACTAGTTCCTTGGCTCTCTTTCTCTCGGAAACGTGACGCATAACAAGAATGCTCTTCGTATCATCTTCGATTAATCGTAGCTTTGCGATATTCTCTAATTAAGACGACGGCATTGTATTAAGTTCGCCTCGACCGTAGTAAACTGTTGCTGTGAGAGACGAATGAGTTCGGATTATCAGTCAAGGGTGCACTTAAAATATGTAGTGTCTGGTTTACCCTCTTATCGTCTTTCCGGGCTTACTCGATGTATCCCAACCCATTCAAAATGAAGTACAGGGATAATGTACTTGTTATATGTCTGCACGAAACAGAGAAAGAGAGATAGCACGCGCGTGTGTGTGTCTCCGTATGTGTAAGAGAGAAAGAGAAAGAGAGAGAGAGAGAGAGAGAGAGAGAGAGAGAGAGAGAGAGAGAGAGAGAGGAGCGCATCGACCAACTTATCGAAATATAAAGCGTTTCTCTATGTTGATGGGTCAAACTAATTACTATCGCACTTTGAAGCTTGCCCTTACACAAATATTTCAATCTGTCCTTGTCTCGTTCCTTTCGACCTTACGTCGGTCTCATCGTAATCGATCACAATTTATAAAGGGAATTTACACCGTTGATATGTTATAATAATTCATTGAAAATTATCGACCGTTCCTTTGCGATTACTTGAAAATTTTCTTTGAGAATACATCGTTGTCGAGTTAATTATCACGCTTAATTATCTCAGATTATGCGTTTCAGAAGATTCCAGGAACTTTCTCATAAAAAGTTTTAATAAAGCATAAGCTCTTCCTTGCTCGTTATTGAGATTACATGCATACATAGTTGGAACAAATTCAAGAGTATTCACATCAGATTATTAGTTTTTTTTTTTTGCAAAAAAAGAAATGAAAAGAAATGAAAAGAAATCTTGGAAGCTCTCCCGATAGGAAGATAGTGGACAATTTCTAGAACAAAGCACCGTTTCATTTGTTGTTCGTTTAATAACGATGATGTTTAGATAGAAAGGCTGAACTCGTTAAGAACGTCGATAATATGGACATTTGGAATAATTATTTGCGGATGAATATATTCGTATAGTATTACGGTCAACCGAAATCATTGGAACAAAGTCATAAGTATATAATGACTTCGTATTTTAATAGAAACTTCTCGTGAATTTAATTTTCTCTCGTTCTTCAGGAGGGCAAGTCAAACGAACGGTGTTACGATATTACTAACAGATTAATTTATCCCCTCTCTCATCGTTCGCCTCAATACTCCCCGAACAGCCCGCGGCAGTTATTATTGTTAGTTCTGCGAAGGCGTTACGAGTACTCAGACCAAATTGCAATTAATTCAGGAAACATGGCAGGTTATTACATTTTGCTTCACGTGCATTACACGTAACACGTTTAAGATGGAACACCGTATACCGAAGGCTTTCTCACTCACTCACTCACTCTCTCTCTCTCGCGCTCTCTCTTACTTTCTTTCTCGTTCTCTCCATAACGTAACACCCCATTACTTCGTTTTCTACTTCGCTTAGGATTGTTAACAAGGTATAATTTAATCGGTTCGTTGGAAAAGCTATTAATTATACCAATGTGTGCTATATACAGAAATGAAATTAGTTGAGATTTTTTGAGAATGCCTAAACCTTTTTAAGGACATAATATTTCGAGCTAAAATTACGTAAGATCGTTTATTTTTTCTTTCTTTCTTTTTTTTTCTTTTTTTTTAATGCTTCACGTATTTATGCAAGATTTGAAAAATAAGAAGAAAGGCTCATAGAATTAAATGTCCGATAGAACGACTCTTACATCCCTAGCCAATTTTCTACGATAGTGTATTGCTCTCGTCTAAAATTTAATCCAATTTAAGTTTCGTATTTCCGTCCAATCACCAGTGTTGACTTAACAATAAGCTGTAACCAAGCTTCGAGGCGTAGATGTTCCATCGTATCAAGTTTCCAGCTAGAATGGCGCAATGCGGTCCTTTCCACCTTCTTACCGTGTATTTATTTACAGATCTGCACGATAGTCGAAAAGTGTTATTCCGTTGAATCGTTCATCGAACTTAGGAACGATGACATTAATTAAACACATAACTCGAGGATATCGTGGTTTCAAGTTACACACGTTGAACTCGATTTCAAAGTATCTACAGGTCGTTTCGTTCTTGATTGTCCGATTGAAAAAAAAAGAAGAGGAATAAAACGAAAAAAAAAGAAGAAAGAAGAATCAATATATATCAATATAAATATATATCGGAGGTGTCATGTGAAATTTAGATACACGATATAAAATTCGATTCTTTCGTTCGATCAAAGTTAGAATAAATTGAATTGAATCGTGTTTGACTTACCAGGTTGGGTTTCTTCGTTCCAATAGGAATCATCTAACGTGTAATCGGTGTCTGAAACGAAAAAAAAGAGAACAATAAATTTCTACTCAACTATAACATCATAATAATAAATTTTCTTTTAACACGTATGGATCGTTTCATTTTTCGCAGTGTATCGAAATATGATATAAATAGGTAGGAGTGAAGATAATCGGAAAATTTGACAGATCGGATCGTCTCGTCGGACAATCAGCTGACACGATCGAACGTTCGGAGCAATCAGGCGATCTAAATCGTGACGAGAGTCTCAATCTAAACACCACACGGTATTCCCTTCTTTTTCCCAAGGACCCTTCTTTTACGCACCCTCGTGTCTCGGCGCGTCCACCAATCAGCAATAGTCACGGTTCACCGACTTTTCGAATATAGGCGTTGCCCGACGAATTCTTACCCAAAAAGTAAATCTTTCGCAAGGTCTGCACAATTTACTCGAAAAAATAAAAGGGTAACGGGGGAATAATCCAGTTATTATTTCTTTTACATTTTTCTGCGATAATTTTTTCTTTTCTTTTTCTTTTTTTTTTTGTTAACTCGAACAATATTATCTCTCATATCTTTTCGTTATTCGTTCAGAATTTACTGTTTTATTTTACACGGTACAGAATCAATTCCGATTCCCAGAAAGGGAGAAATATTATCTTGTCGGCGTACGTCATTTTTCATGAAAAGTTTGATTTCCGATCTGTTGCATCGTGAAGTTGGATTATTTGACGAACACGACGTAACGGGTGTAACAATGAGAGCAAACTCGGCGGGGATTATCCGGTACAGAATTTGGCGCAGCTGCGGGCCGATATGTACGTTTATCGAAGGATGCAGGTTCGGCCCTTTCGTGCGAACACATGTGTATGAATTCACGAAACGTGTGAGAGGGAGGGGGAGGAAGAGAGAGAGAGAGAGAGAGAGAGAGAGAGAGACGGCGAAGGTACGGAGACCTGGACGTCGAAACTTTTTCTTGAAGTTTCATTACAGCAAACGAACTTTTTCATCTCCATACTGGTCGGTGCTTTCCCAAAATTCATAAAATGGACGTCGTGCGGATAAAAAGATGCGGTTTCCACTGGCCTACTTCTTCCCCGTAGCACATACGAAAAATAAGCCGAGGCTGAGGGAGCCTCGAGTGGATGATAGTCAATGACGGTAGGAGGTACTTCTGTGAGATGGCCAGATTTTAGCTTTACATACATATATGCAACCGAGGGAGTCCGCGTGCTCGGGAGAAAAGCACTACTCCCTCGAGTCAACGATAGTACGCGTACTTAGCGTTTTCGACTTCTTTAAAGTCCCGTATTATTGTTCCAACGGCGACGTGCATCGCGACGACCGTTTACTCGTTTTCAAAGAAAATCAAAAAAAGAAAAGAAAAAGAAAAGGGTAAAAGAAAAGGGTAAAAGAGGAAAAACAAAGGAAACAAAATAGTTCGGTTGATCGCGATAACTACGATAATGGTTCCCCGTGGGAATTGGATTTTTCCATTGGGAAAAATTGTCCCGACGAACGATTCGACTAAATTTTAATATCGTCAATATCGCATAATAGCTTGATGCGGTAACACGAAGGAAATGTAGGCCGTGCGTTTAACGGCAATTGCGGTAATAAAATTTTCCCTTAAATTCGATGTTACAGTATTCTGCCATACCATCATTGATATATTCGATAATGGCCGTATTTACGATCGTCACGAAATTCATTCGAGATTGATCGATCGTTTAAACGTGCTATAACGTTATCACATTTTTTAACGAAAAAGAATAATAGCCGAGTTTATCTTTTTTTTTCTTCTTGTTTTTTTTTTCTTTTTTCTTTTTATTATTTCTCGTTATCGTATCGAAAGCGAGACAAGACTTAAATCATTATCCCACGAAAATCCTGCGTAAGCGCTCGCACTCGTAATATCTTTTCTTCTTTTTTTTCTTTTTTTTTTTTTTTACCCATATTGCTTTCCATTTCACGAGCTTTTCGTTGAACGGCTTTCCGAAGCGGAAAATCTATCCTAACCGTAAGATAACTGTTCCCATATATTTTGCTTATTCGAAAGCTTTGAATATTCGTTGTGCTTTAAGCTCGGAATTTTTGATCGAATTTTTGTAAAATGGAAAAGAAAGCGATAGATGATATATAGATATGTAATTTCAAGAGAACGATAACACATAGAACTCTGATGGGAAATTAGTCTGTATAGAGATCCGGCTGAGTAAACTGTTGAAATAATGGAGGTAGATGGAAACGGTAGAGTATCGAAATAACGAAGATCCGGATTTAGGACCGAATTATGAGATTAGCTTCCGATCTAATTGATTTTACGAAATACGTTATTGGAATGGCAACGGGATGATATGATAAACAATATTAAAGAAAAATATTAACGAAACTAAAATGACGTTGTTAAATAGAACGTGTATAAACTAGATCGACATTTTCATTGGACTCGTCCAACCATAAAACGTCTTAATTCGTTTCTCATAGCAACTGTATAACAAAAATAGAAGTAGTATAATTTATTTTAATGTTCTCGACACGTCGATTCGCTGCCATCGAATAACGAGAGAGAAAGAGAGAGAGAGATAGAGATGGAGATGGAGAGAGAGAGAGAGAGAGAGAGAGAGAGAGAGAGAGAGAGAGAGAGAGAGAAAGAGATGATCAATACTAACGAGGTTTATTACGTATGACTTGCACACGTCCACGCTCGATTTTCGGTGAATCCAATTTTTGACAAGGTCGTTGAATTTTGACTGCCTTTAATAGGGGTAAAATACCGAGCCGGTGTCCGATATAAATCTTTCAGCTTGGCCTATATTATTTGGTATTCCTGTCGAGCTACCGTCCGGGTCGGTAAACCGTCCGGACAGAAAAAATAGAGAGCCATAAAGAGATAGAGAATCCAGATTGGATAGATGGATAGATAAATACGGGAAATGGTTAAGGATGGATCGAGACGGTAGGTCAAATCGGTAAGGGTGACCTATAAGCCGAAAGAAAGAGAGCGGAAAACTCGAGAATCGCAGGAAAGAAAAACGTCGAACGTTCTACGTAAAATTATTTAACGCGTCATCCGTAGGAAATTGCAGTTTTATCGGTAATTGGAACGCTGCCAGGCATTGTGTTTAATTTTCTTTTCTCTCTCTCTCTCTCTCTCTCTCTCTCTTGCTCCATCTCTCTTTCACTTTTATATAAATATATATTTTTAAACGCTCTCTTATATAAGAAAAACTGCGAAGAAACTTGCTAAGCGTATTATCGAATGTCGCGAAACAGCTGACACAGTTTCCGAGACCGGGAAAAAAGAGGGGATAAGAATTCCGCGGCGCCATAAATGAATCTACCCTTTAGTTGTTTTCTTAAGCAGCACGGCAAATGCTGACGCGGTTGGTACGGTTGGTAGGTGCGCTTACGTGGTCCGCATTAATTGCGAACACTCTTAGAACGGCAAGAGCAAATAAGATGTTAGTGGATAATCGGACTAGGTCCGGAAGTGGACGAAATCGAGGATGACGCGAGAATGGAGAGGAGAATTGGGATGGGTTGAAAGTGGACGCAACTTTACCAAGGACGTTCTTGCGATCCATCTATCACATATACCTAATCGTTTCATTTTTCTCTTAACGACTTTGCAATTTTATCTCTCTGTCAGAATTTATTTGAAAGAAAAGAAACGAAGGAGATTGGAATTGGAACGTTTTAAGAAAATTGTTTCTTTCCTCTGTAGAATTGTGTCTAATACCTACGTCAAGTTTAAAAATTATCGTAATGAAAATGTTTCGGAGTAAGCGGCTCAACGGGAAAAGCTTAAACGCTTAATCGCCACCCACAAGAGAACATATCTAATGTTAATTGTAACGCGTAATCCATTATATTTGATTTTCGGAATTTTACAAAATTTCATATCTTTTCCGCTCTCATACGTAAAGTCATTTGAATATTTCCTTTCTTTCTTTTTTCTATCTCTTCTCGTGGGACGACTAATAAGAGATAAAGAGATAAATGAAAGAAGGACAGATAAGCGAATTTTTTAAGAATTTTGTTACCGAGTGTAATAACGAAAGGGAGGAAAAGAGACAGAGAGAATAGGATAGAAATCGAGGAGTAGAAACTGACCGACACGGATAAGACGTGACCGAATAAAATCTAAGACTCATTCTATAGTAACAGGAGTGCGGGGGAAGGGAGAGGGGATGTGGGGGTGTGGCGTGGTAGAAAAAGAGAGAAAGAAAGAAAAGAAGCGGCGCGGCGAGGTCGCCTCTTTTGAATTTCTTGGCAGGCATGCCAACGTAAACCGCAACGGTAACAAATTCTCCAGGCAACGGGATGACGTTGCTGGCGATTCTAAGGGCAAGATGGTAGATGAAATAAACTGTGAGGGTGACGACAGAGATGGATAAACAGATAATTGGATAGAAAATATGAGAGGAAGAAGAGAAAGCGCGCGCGAGAGACAGAGAGAGAGAGAGAGTAAGTAAAGGTTGGTTGGTCGCTGCGAGGGTAGAGAGCAAAGTGGAGAGTATGGAGTGTAGTAGTATAGTAGCGTAGAGAAGAGGATAGGAGAGAGGGTAAGAGAGGATAGGAAAAGAGAGAAAGAGAGAGTGAGAGAGGGTGGAGAGCGAAGGCGTAGCAGTGAAGAGGGGGTGGGTTGGGGCGGTGGATCCCGGACCGTTCAGTACCATTGCATATCCCGCACATCTCGCAGGTGCAGGGCGTGGTGCCTTGTCGGCAATATCGATTACAAACCCGGGCGGTTGCGCATTCACGTCGACACGTGGACGCGGACCGGCAGCTAGACTAAATTTGTGTTGCCCTATATTTTAGGTTCCCGCACTCATCTGCCTCTCAAAGATTGATTGCTTTTTCCTCCGCCCCTGCTTTGCGGCCTATCCTCGAACGACCGATGGACGCGCCGTTACGAATTTATGGTCGGCGCGCACGATCGGCTCGAAACACGCGTGGATCGACCGTCTCGATCACCTTTTCTACATTCTCTTCTCCGACATTTTTTTCTTTTTCTAATTCCGTCTTTCTTCCTTTTTCTTCTGTTATCTCAAAGTGTCTCTACGCTTGGAAAAACTTCGCGAGGATAGATATATTTTAGAACCGATTTCTTGCACCGTTTGATATAAGCCGATTGCAAGTGTAATCCCAAGCTCGAAAAATCATCCGTTTCTCTTCGGAGCATTTTCTCCGGCATCTCTCCTCTACCTGGGAGAGGCTCTCTTAGAAATCGTATAATCGTGGGATCCGTTTAGATTGGTATCTTTATTGAGCGAGTCATTCGGATACACACCGAATGTTCTCTTACGGATCGATAATCCGATGGATCGTTCCTTTACGAGCGAGAACGTTGACCTTCGAGGCCATCGCGTTGCGCCCCTCTCTACAGTTTGCTTATTCGAATCGCTTTAGCAACACAATCCTTTGCATTATCGTTCTGCGTAATCTAGCGATGGAGTGGGAACATATTAGAGCAAAGATACTCCATCTCTCTCTCTATCTTTCTATTTCTATTTCTCTCTTTCTCTCTCTTGTTACATCCTTCCTTCTCTTGCAGTAGTCACATCCGCTCACGGACGGACGTCCAATGCGTTTTGTCGGCTTCTGCGCGAAGGAAACTTGACAGTATACGCTAAAGATGTACACGGAGGAGGAAATAACCTTCCTCCAACTATTTTATTACTATTTCCTATTCACGAAATGCACTTTTCCATCTTCCTTCTAATAAGAATAAACCAACGAAAGGTGAATACTCCGATATATGTTTCATGCTATCTTATTCGTAATGAAAATTCTATGAGTTCCAAACGTTATTAACGTCTCGCCTGTAACTATTTATAAAGAGACTCGATCTACCCGTTTCACGAACCGTTCGGTTTTGTCAATGGCTCGCCCAAAATAGTCTATTGGTTTAAAGATACCTGTGTAGGGGGTTCAAGCGGTCGTCTTAACAGATAATAACGGTGAAACATCGAATTTGGATATCGTTATCGCGGCCGAAGCATGAACGTTAATTTTTTTTATTTTCTCAATGAAAAAAAAAAGAAAACAAGAAAGACAAGGAAAGTCTTAACTGCGTAAGATTATTCGTTACACGTCCTTTAAGTTTTTGATATTTTACGAGTCGAGTGATACGTTTTATAGCGATTTTCGGAAAAGCGTATGAAGTTACAAAGGGATTTAAGTAGGGAATGAAACAAGTACTAGACTAAATTGTGTACTTGAACTCTGGCCGGTATTTAACCTATGTCTAATTAGACTGACACGTTTTGCTCGGAGGTAGATATGCAGTTGACAAAACAACACTTTTGATCTTACAAAATTATCATTTGGCTAGCTGCCTCTTCAACGTGCGGTTACTTTAGCGGTTATTAGCGGTGAAAAAGATGAATCTAAAGAATCACAACAGGGAAGATATATTATCGGAAAATAACAGATACCACTACCTACATACGTACCTATCTATATCCATTTATCTACATACTTACACCTTATCTACGTACGTATGCATAAGCTTCAAGATAGATACCTACGTAAGTGTACGTGTGAAGGGAATTTACGGAGCTCACGACGTTTGTAGATTCGATGCTCTTTGTCGCAGCTGCCAAGTCACGAAAGCGGAATTTATGATTTCCGCGAATGACGAAAGTGCTTGCGATCGATTCTATCGTCCGATTGCTTGCTGAAAGACCGTTTTATCTTCGGAATTACGTTCGATTTCATTCGATGTCCCGTTCACGATCTCGTCGAATATCGTCGCGACTTTTGTCGCCGAAACTGAATTTTGGAGATTGATGAAATTCAAGAATTGAAGAGAGAGACAAAGACAGAGAGAGGAGGGAGAGAGAGACAGAGAGAAAAGAAAAGGTCTACGAGAGAGACCAAAAGAAAGATTTATTAATGCGTTCGCCTCAAAAGCTTCAAAAACTTGAAAGCCCGGATAGTGTACGCGACATTGGAGACGGATATGTTTTCTGTGAACATGGACGCAACTTCTCCGTCAGAATGGCGAAAAACACGAGATACGAAATTGAAATATTTCGGTTAAAATGCTCCCGACAACGGTGAGTTTTACGGCGATGCCGTTAAAAAAACTTTAAATTCTTTCCCGCTGCGTTGCGACTTGACATTTTTTATAGTGGTACTCCTTACTGAAAAAACGGCAGACTTTTACGATCCTTATTTACCTACATGATGACATAGAAACGACGTTACGTAGCTTATAATGTAACAACGGTCGTCTTTCGAAAAGTTTAGCGTGACGGTATCTGATAATTTTATAGTCCTCCGAAAGTCACCACGAAAATCGATAGTTTTACGACGAGCTAAATGAAATTCTATATTGCGATTTTTTGTGTTTGGCACACACGAAACAAAAACACCTTAAATGCTTTTTCTCGATTGGAAATGATTAAAAATTGGTCGGGCAATTTACGACGAAGCTCTTTTGTTATATCGAAATTAATTTCTACTATTGTGTTATTAATTACACAATCCCATTTGATGTTTACCGTGTACGAATATGCAAATTAAAATACATAAAATGTGGTAAAGTACGATCGGTTAAAATATATAATAAAATCAACATGGGAGATATTTGAAAAAAGAAAAGAAAAAAGAAAAATATGGTAAATTGCGTATTCGATATCGTACGAATACATGATTTATTATCAGTCGTAAAATACTATAATTT
The DNA here is from genome assembly GCF_905475345.1 of Vespula vulgaris. Classification (NCBI taxonomy): domain Eukaryota; kingdom Metazoa; phylum Arthropoda; class Insecta; order Hymenoptera; family Vespidae; genus Vespula; species Vespula vulgaris. The sequence continues at coordinate 3,502,318 of NC_066594.1, forward strand.
TTTTAATTGAATAAATTTGTCATAAAAATGAACTAGGTAGGAAAAAGAATCGAATGTATGTGTGTGTGTGTATATATATATTCAAGGAAACGCCCTCGTGAACGAACCTCACGATCTTCGAGGGTAACGGGTTTTCTCGTACACGTAACGAGACGCCTTTCCTCGGGATTTTTCACGATTCGTCGGCGGATAGAAAGCTTTATCTCTCTTTCTCTCTCTCTTTCTCTCTCTATCCCTCTTTCTTTCTGAGCCGCATCTGCTTGCAACGAGGAATAGTAATTTTTTGTTTTCATGGATGAAAGCGTGAAAGAAAATTTGTCTACGTACACGGTAATTTTATCCGGCTAATGAAGGTTCTCGTTATAAGCGATGTCACGGATCGTTCCTACGTTCGAGGGCAGAGTTCGCTTCACAAAAGTAGTTACGGTCGGTACGTAGTCAGTCCCTCTTACACCTCTCTTTTCTCTCTCTCTCTCTCTCTCTCTCTCTCTTTTACATATATACATACGTATACGCACATACACACACGTAACAGACAAGACGAAGGCTTTAATTCACAGATATATTTAATCGTGACCGATGGTTCAAAGCCGGTAGCAAAGTGATGGATCGCGAAAAGTTCGAAACTAAGCTTGTACGAGGTACTAGTGTACGTGTATCTACGTAAGTTTCACCAACGTACAATTAATAGTCGCTCGTCCGTTTGCTCGCATCGCTGACTGAAATTATTCTATGATCAACGGGTGAAACTCGGTTGAATGGTAATTGAACTACAGTTATATCTCCGCCGGGGGTAAATTATTAATTGAAGCGAGACCGTTAGGTGAACGATCGATCAGCCGGTGGGACTGACAGAAATTTACCACTTACAGGTGTATTAAATTCTCGTTAATTAATGACAAAGTTTAGTTGCCGTTCGGCGCTTGATAATCGACGTTCGGACTTTTAGAAATTCGTCTGATCGAAACGAACGTGAATAATCGTTTGTCGACGCGTTAACGAGATGTTAGTTTGCGTTCGTTAAAAGTCTCTCGAAATATGTTCTTCCTTTTTTTTTTTCTATTTCTTAGTTGGCTTTCCATACTTTTCGTTTTAATCAGAATCAACGAATGAAAAATGTGCAACCTCTTAGAAAACAATCTCATCTCTTTCCTATGGATCTTCGTTATGGGAAGACCGGATTATAACCATGCACTTTATGAATATTCAAAAACAAAATTTTATTCTCTGGCGTCCGAGCATCGTTATAATTTGACTTTACTACGACAGAAGTCGTCGGATATGCACGAGAATGCGACGACAGATGCCGTTTGATTTACTTCTCGAACAATGCAATTTAAGTTGGCGAAACGACTCGAGTGAAGGGTAGCGAATCGGAAGAAATTCAGAAGTTACGAGGACAGGACGATCTAACGGACACTGCGAATTTTCTTCTATACATATACATACATACATACATACATACATATATGCATACATACATACATACCATACATATATTCTTCACGTCGACATCTAGGAGAATTATTTCTTAAATCTGTGTATAATATAAACGAGAAAGCTTCATTCATGTTTCTTCTCCTTTGCTTCTCTTTTATTCCTTACAGTTTCATCTTTGTTTTTCGCGTTTTCCCGTTCTTTTTTTCCTTTTTCTTTTTCTCATTTTCTCTTTCTCTCCTTACTTATTTATCTTTAAGCGAAAAAATATCGTAGAAAGCAGAGATAGTTCGACGCGATAGTAATCCCAAACCGGCAGCGACCTTTCGTAGATTCAGAAAGATCTTTCTCTCTCTCTCTCTGTGTGTCTGTCTGTCTGTCTGTCTCTCTCTCCCTCTCTCTTTCTCTCCCTGGAGTCGGTACGCTCGAAGCTTCTCTATCTCTTCTTAATGGAGCTTCGTACGTTCGAGATAAATTACCGGCGCGGAAAACCTTTTCTCTCGTGCAAACTATTTATCCTGAACACCGGCATAGAAACGCTTTCTAATGGCAGAGTAAAGAGGGTCTGGAAAACGGGCTCGAGTTCAAGGAGAAAACAAAGCGCTATCCTCGGCCACCGCCCCGCAGTTATTTATTTCGCTCAACTTTATAATATTAATTTTTCAAATTCTGTGTTCGTCTACGCTCCGTTCCCTCGTCTGGCTTTATTTTTTTTTTTATTATTATTATTTTTTTCTTATTGTTTTTTCTTTTTTTTTTTTGCTTTTTTATTTCTTTTAATTTTTTCCCTCGACCCTTATGCTCAAATCTGTTTTTCTTCCTCTATTTATGTATTTCATACTTTAAACTTTGAAATAGATAGAAAGATCGATAGATAGATCTTGCGAGAAGGGAGCAATGTATTTTTATTAAATATCCTCAATATTCGTAAATATATAGGACGAAAGATTATCGATAAGGCTACAGGATATTAACAACGAAAAAAGGATCTAAATGATTTTACAAATCGATCACACTTGTTCGATAAATTTTTCTAGGCTAATTTCTTTTTTCGTTTCTCTTAAATTTGTAAAAGTACATACCTAGGAACTAGTTTACGATCTGAAGAGAAAAAAGAAAAAGAACTTAGTTCAATGTCATTCGAATAAAGATAATTAATTTTCAATATCTCCAATAAGAATTTTTCTTATACTTAGAAAGTTTTGATCGATCGTATACATATACATATTGTGTGTATCTAAATATGTAATATGTGTTCAGCAATTTTCACGATAATCGAGCTACATAAAGGTATTCGATTTTAAACGATTGAATGACGAGGATAGTTCCAATGCAACATTGTAGTTTCCAGATTAACGTGTTCGTTCGATAGAAAGTATACAAAAAGCCAATGCGTCAACGCAGTTGTATCAGGATTTTTCGCGCAAATAGAAACTCGCTCTTTCGTACATGTTCACCATCGAGTAACGTTAAATTGCACCCGCGTTTCGCCTCATACCCTATGCCTCGTAGTTTAACAATGGCTTTTCTTTTACAATCCGATCGAAAAAAACGGAAAGACTTTGGAAGTATTTCATTTGTCGTAACGTTTGCTTTTTTGTAATTGATCCGATTGACGTGAGCAAACAGGATCTCGCCGTTCTCATTTTATTTTTCTTGTCTCTTTCTTTTTTTTTTCCTTTTTCCTTTTCTTTTTCTTTTCCATTCGTGAACGAGTCGACGACGGTTTTTTCTTTCTTTCTTTTTTTTTTTTTTTGCTTTTTATTCCTTTTCACTCGTTTGCAAATTAGTGAAGCTCTCTTTTATATTTCTCACTCTGAAATTTCAAAAAAATTGGAAACCGATAGGAGCAGAACGATTAACATGGCACGATTTACATGTGACTATCGCAAACCCGACTTCAATTTGAGATTTTCTTTTCTACGCATTCGATGTAGCATCACGTCCTTGCTCTTTTTCATCAAGCTCGACGACAAAACATCTATGGAGCTTTCTATGTGTATGCGCGCATCTTGATACTTTACCATTACTGGATCCTCTATTTTGTTCGGTCCCTTTTTGTTTTCCGACCCTCTCTCTTCCTCTTTTTCTTTTTCCTTCTCTATTTTTATCTTTATCTCTATTTCTATCTATCTATCTATCTGTCTATCTATCTACCTCTCGTTTTTCGTAAAGCTAACGATTTCATTGGTATTCGATTTCCCGTAAACGTAATACAGTAGTTCTTTTTTCTTTTTTTCTTTTATTTTAACGTATCTTATTTGTTCTATTTGATTATATTTCGTTATTAGAGACTATTGAAATAGATAAATAGATATATATATATATAATTTCAATTAAAATTTTCAACTTTTTCAATTAATTCATATCGATTCTTATTTTCTAACATAAACATTTTTAAAGCATCAACTTATTTCAAGATATTTTGATTATTTTTGTATTATTTAAGAAAGAATCGTATATCAGGAATTATTGGTATATGGTTCAATTTTAACTTTATTTAATGCAATATTGTATAACTATGTTTTTCTTTTTTTTTTCGCCTATTCTTTGACCATCTTTAACAATGCAGTAGAATCTCTATTATTCCAACATCCATTATCCGAAAGTTCCACTATCCGAATTTTCTGTTATAAGAACTTTCTATTATCCCAACAATGTAGTTTTTTTTTCTTTTTTTTTTTTTTTTATAGAATGTTATATTTCCTCTTCTATTGATGCACATGTATGTTTCACGCAATGTTTTTCTCGTCCTATAACAATCTCAAATAAACTTGATCTATAATAATTTTCTTTCGAATCCACTTTGAGATATTTGAAGTAATATCGAAAAGAAGTATATCAATGAAAACAAAAACGATGGTGTTCTCTTTGTTGTTTCGAAATATTCATGGCTTCAGAGGAATCGTGATTCAGATACTTTTAGATTTTAACAAAAGCAAATGCAAATTCCCAAAGTTAAGCACAATAGAATATTTAGATAACATTTTGGCGGTCAAAAAGGAGCGAAACTTGTAAATTTCTATCTAAATTATTCATGTTGTTTGATTTCCTTTAAGAAATACAAAGTTCAGTGGCAAACGAGTTGTTAACCTATCATTTGAGAAAATTATTGTTCATTAATGTGTATATTAGAGATTTTCAGAGTAAAATAACTCTTTTCGAAAGCACAATCAATCTCCTTATACTAATCAGCTTTTTATACTCATCGATATTGAAATATGTATAGCATTACTTCTACTTTCGTATGAATCATTTATATTTTTATACTTTCTTATTGTTTCTTTTAATAGCTAAGATATATAAGATTTGTAATATCGTACGAATTAATTAAAAAAAAGAAATACATATACACCTAAATTGTATATCATACAATATAAACAAGAATATTTATTTATAGAAAATTATAACGAGCGTACGAATACTTGTTAGGGCTCACTGTACGTATCTACAGACATGCAACGATCTCCTTTATTTAATTTGTTCCTATCTCTCGCTATTTTATTTATCTAGCGGAAAGATATTTCCAAAAAACGAAACTTTTTCTCAACGTATCGCGTTTCAATTAGCGAACTAGTTTAGATTTCCTTGGTATATTTCATAAAGTTTATCGAGAATGTACAACGCGTTCTCCTTCTCTCTCTTTTTCTCTTGCACCTTGTCGTATGTTGTCGGATGCTGTAGCGTGGGTCACCGAGCAAAGATGTCTTCCCTTTTCGCACGGCTCATTTCGCGAGCGACGTGTATTTCCGTCACGTAAGCACCGAGGAAATGTTGAAGGGAAATATGAGACCATGTTCGAGCCCGGCGCTTTTCCTACCGCAAAATATTCTCCTCGTTTCTTTTAAGACAAAGAAGAAGGAAAAAGAGAGAAAGACAGAGAGAAATAGAGAGAGAGAGAAATTTTATTTTAAACTTCAAAATCGTGATATAATTTTTGATCTTCCTTTCTCTTTTTAGCTGTTCACCTCGAAAGACATAAAAATGCGAACGATTAAGGTCTTTCCAAGAATCCATTACAGTCTTTTCCTTTTATTCCACCTTTAAGAGAGTTCTCGATGCTTCAGCGTCTTCCTTTTTAAACCTTTTTCTTTTGGAAAGGATCTTGATTCGAGATTTGTTCTGCTAACATTCTACTCGAAGGATGATAAGATAAACAGAGAGAGAGAGAGAGAGAGAGAGAGAGAGAGACAGAGAGAGAAGGAGAGAAAAAGAAAGAGAAAGGAAAAAGTCGTGGGAGAGAAAATAAAATCAAATAAATATGCAATCAGAAACTCCGAAGGAAACGAAGGTAGTTTTCTCTTTGAACTGTACTAGTCTATTGGATTTAGTCGTCCTTCGTATTTGTCAGGACTATTTACTTTCTACGTTTATCAGTGAAGCGCGGCAATCTGCTTGTAAATATAGAAGTGCATATTCGTAAGAGAGGATGAGATGGTTAATGAGATGGTTAAAATAGAGGATTAATGATTCAGAAAAATAATTCTTTTCTCTCTCCCTCTCTCTCTCTTTCTCCCTCCCTCTCTTTCTCTCTACCTCTCTTTCATTCCTTCGTAAACTAGAAATCTATAATTGCGAGTATAATTAAAACTCCGAACTTACTATGTTGATCGCGATTTCATGTAGCTTTTTTTCCCCCTTAAAAATTCGCAAGTAATAATTTTCCTCGATAATTAAAAAATATTCCTATTAACGCGAGCTTAAAATAATCTCGAAAAATGGAGAGCCAACTGAACGGTATCAGGTTCGTTCGATGGATTTTCCTATGAGTTAATTTCTAAGTTCCTATAAAGTACCTATAAGTCAGGATCAAGTATCATCATAGTTAACGACTTATTAATCCTTTGTCCCGTGTAATAACAAGCAGTAAATCGTAGACACTTCGAGAGATAAAGGCTCTTTCGTATTTGTCAAAATTAGCAAGCGGAAGGAGAATTTAATCGAGAAAAATGAAGAAGCTCCGGGGTAAAATTCTTTCCTTCTATAAAGACAAGAAAAAGAAAAAGGAAAGAAAAGAAAAGAAAAGAAAAGAAAAGAAAAAGATAATAGAGGTTCGTCAATGAACTAATCGATATAATTATTCTATTGGATTTACGTTTGATCGCGTTGAAAAAGATGAATCGTTAAGAAAATTTTACATCGAAAAAAGAATGGAGATTCGTTCGAAAGCAAAGAAATTGAAGATTAATCGTGGGGAAAAGGTTGGTCACGTCATGTTAAACATATAATCAACGTTATGGTAGTCTTCTAAGCATACATTTTTTCCCATTACGATAGGATACGTATATATGTAAATGTATTTTGCGTGAGGTAAGGGTAAGCACGCAAGGAACCCAACAGGTTGATGATTCTTGGACAAAATGTCGTAACGTTAAGCACGAATCTTTGCGTTTATAGGAGGTAGAGAAGAACATTTGTGACGGAATATGGGATAGGGACACGCTACCCTTGAATAATTCTTAGGGGTAGCTAGAAGAATGATTAATCGTGCCTAAGTGGCTCACTTTCTCTGTTAGCACGCGAAACGGCCTAGAGCCGGAGGCCTTCTCTTTCCTGCGTTTATTTCTCCACTTCTTTTTCTCTATTTTCTTTTTTCTCTTTTCTCCTCTCATTTTACGCGTTCTTTACGTTCCGGATGAAGATTTGCGCGCATTCGTTTCAGATTTCAAACGCTTTGCCATTTTGAACACCGGTAAAGCGTAGGAATTCTAAAACAAATACCACGCTCGAGTACTACCCTTCTTAGCCTCCTTCATCTTCTTCTTTTTCTTTACTCCATTGTCCTCACTAGGTCGTTCATCCCTCTTGGTTTCTTCTCTTACCTTCGGCTTTGTCTTCATTCGTCGTTGACTACAAAGTTTTTCTTCGATTATCAATATCCCCATTTTCTTTATTTCGAAACTTGACATCGTTGATTTCAACTTTTTCACCCATGGGGTGTTATCGCCTTTTATAAAACTAAATAATTCATAAACGAGCGCATATCGATGGTTATCTCTTTTTCGATCTATTTTGTGTCAGAAAATTTCATTAATCAATATAATACCATTCTGTTGGTGCTTCATTTATAATGGCTTTCCAGCGGTATTTCTCGATAACGATCGTTAATATCTAATAAAATTCTGCCTTATTTTGTCTTTGTTCTATTCACGTTCCCTTCTCTTTCTCTTTCTCTCCTGTTTGTTTTTTCTCTCGATTATATATGAATGAAATTCTCGGATGTTCTACTAATAAAATTCATATTATATTAGCAGGCACGAAATGAAATTCCATCAAGTTAACCATAGTGAGAATGCAATTCAAACGATTTAATAAGTTCCAGATTGTTGGATAATAAAAGAAAAGAATTTCTTCAATATCGTGAAACTGCTATTTGATCTTTGACGTTAATTTATCGAAGCGTGCATGTTGCGGAGTGTTCGAGACAGAATCTAATTCTTTTTCTTGGTTGAAGGGAAGGAAATGTTTTGATGGAGAAGCTTAGTCACGATTGGCACGCGACTTACAATTAGGTGAGGACTTGGCACGTTACGCAGACGTAAACGCAGACGTAAACGCAGACGCGATGCGGACGAACACGCACAGGCGTAACGACGTGATGGAGGCAGACAGTTCTTTTTTCTCTATTTTTTTTTCGCAAAAAGGAAAAATATGGAAGATAGAGAAATAGTATGAGAGGGTGTTTCTAAGGGTGGATTGAAAGACGGCAATCGGAGAGAAATGAGAACGGACGTAACCAGACTCGAATATAATTTTTCAACCGTCAGGGACGACTTAGAGAACGACAACTGAGAAAAATGAGCTCCTATCGCGCGGCAATTTGCCCTTCGTCCTTTTACGTGTGAACGTACCGAGGAATAGAAACCGATAGCGATGCTTTTGAAGTGGTCAGCACGACAAGAAGGGTCGAACGGTAGGACGGGATTGGATGCGGGATTGTGTGTAACTTTTTGTTAGAACGTGGCAGTTCCTTTTTCGTGGGTGTATGACCGCACGTTTTAATGCAATATTTTTCTATGATCCCGACCATCGCGTGCTACGATTTATCAATTTTCACAGCAGACCTTTCGATCTCGTATTAGGGGATATATGTGTATATATATATATACATCTATATACACGTTAACAAACACATAGACACGTATGTGGCTATTTCTGAATATTCTCAAGAAAAAACAATGATTATAAGAATTCGTTAAAAATTGTGTATGCGTTCTACGACGAAAAGTTTCAAAGAGATCGAAAGGACCAAGTTTTCGAAGAAGAAGAAGAAGAAGAAGCTTCTATTATATCTCCTTTCTCTTTTTCACTCTCTTTCTCTCTGACTGTTGTCACAAGAGTCATCTAATCAACGTAGAAAGTTTAACTCGGTTTAACTTCGAAAGCCTGGAAGTTTGATCGAATAAGATTCGAAGTTAAAACGAGACTATATTTTACCTCGAAACATTACTATCGCTAGGTCCTCCCTGTTAACTTATTACCTTGGCGACTCTTTACTTTTTCCTCTTAAATCACAATTGTTATTATACCTTTATGATTTATCAGATAAGAGGAAGGGACTGTCGACGGTCAAGAATGCGACCGAATGGAGTACACGCGGCTAGAATTTCCTTAATGCACGAGGAAACTTCCCAGGCATTCGCATGGAATCTATCGATTTCCATTGAGACTTCACTAATGGCTATTATAACCTTAAGGTTTATTACACACGTACACACACACATACGCACACACATATGCACATATATGACTAATTAAGACGAGTACTGTTGATTAAGGAAAAAAGAAAAAAAAAGGAGGAAAAGAAGAAGAAGAAAATGAAAGCAAAAAAAATTATGATTAAACGTGCACGATCCTTTTCTTTTACTTATTCAAGAACGATGAGTTATCAAGGGACGATACGATAGAAAAGGGTTCGTTAATTGTGTTGATAGTGTTGATGGTTACTTCATTACACGCAAGTCGCTCGTTTGTTCCTACACCATCTCTCAAAGATCCTTTTAAGAGGGCCAACAATACGTATCACCGATATCGAATTCAATTACCATCGAGTGTTAGCTCGTTAGTCGTCGAAAACTCATTAATTTTCTAGAGCATTACAATTTTAACCTTCTTCCTTTGAGAAATCCCGTTGCTCATTAAATGCTCGAGCATGGACGTCCTCGAATCCTCCTTCCTTGTCCTCCTTGTGACTTTTAAAGTCGATTTTCTTTCTTCAGTGTCTGAAGAGTCCATCCATCGTAAGAACGAGAACGATGCTGCTGATTATAAAATGGATATATAATTTTTATCGTGCACGACGAACGCATTACGCCCGCATAATTATCTCGTCGAGAGTCGCGTTAACTCTTGTACGTCCGACAGGAGATGTCAAGCTCATCAATTAAAAATTCTTTCGAAGAAGAAGAGGGATATTGCTTTGAAGGTAGCCGAGCGCATGCTTTTTAATCGAACTTCTTTGAGCTTTCTTTTCCTACTACGAAGACGTGTTGAGCAAGAAAAAAAAGTGGGAAAGGAGGGAGAGAGAGGGAGAGGGAGAGAGAGAGAGAAAGTGGGAGAGATGCAGGCGAAGGTGGCTACCAAATCGATAGAGTTGCAATGTGACATATCTACAGATTGAGATATTTCAACCGAAATAGTCAAGCATCTTTTGAGTTAGTCTACGAACAAGGAAAATTAGAAAGAAATGATTTTATGGGAAATCTTTTTGATTAGTACTCTTGTTGTTTTAAAACTTGTAATTTTTTCACGGGAAATAAACCAATGTTTTCATTTAAATTGCTCTCATATAGGTATATGTATGTATGTGTATATATATATATATATATATATATGTCATTATTCTCCCGTTGAATTTTGATAGGATTCTTTCTGTACAAAGAGATAGGATGCATACGGACAGCTCAATCTACATACACGACTCGTCTCCCTCCGGCCTAATAATTCTTTCTTTGATCCTCCATTCATTTCAATTTGCTGAAACTTACTCGTATATATGGGCTGCTAACTGGATATTGCGTTTTGTCGGCCGCGTACAAATACGTCATAGTCGCTTTTATACCGTGTTTGCTCCCACACGTATATACGTATGTACATTGATACGCGAATCTACTATGATATATGTATAAGTATACATAGGTATATGCGTTAAAGCGCGTACGAATGATGGATACTTGGCTAGATATGCAAGTGTTTTGTTTACCGCAGGGCTACCGGAGCAGTTCGTGCGATATATCGTCGTAAGTTAAGTGTACTGATACACATTGGACAGTGGACTGGAACGTCAGTACTGTAACCGACTACAAGAGACAGAGAGAGAGAGAGAGAGAGAGGCAAGAGAATAGATATACAACATCTATCCCGATTGGTGGAAAGCCGAGTTCTCTCTCTCTCTCTCTCTCTCTCTCTCTCTCTTGCTTTCCGTGACATTTACGGCACGAACGATTAGAGCTTTCGCCGGATAAAGTCGTGATCTATCGGATGCGAATTTAATCGTTTCGAGAGATATGCGGGAGAGTTATCCTTGATTTCCTCGTACTAGCAGTTCCGTCATTTTACACCAAAATTCATTCGTCAAGAATTTTCAAACATGTTTCTCGAATATGAAAGAATGCACGATCTATCATAGGGAAATTGTCGAGAAAATCATAAGAAGGATTCTTTACGCTATGGTAGAAACAGGATGAATGAGAGATACATATACACACACACACATACGAAATGAGAGAGGGAGAGAGAGAGAGAGTAGAGAACGGAACGAAAAATTTCTTTTGATCCTATTAAGTTCCGCATTTCAGTCGTCGCAATTTAAACAAACTAACGAGAGAGGAGGTACGTACGTATGTATATACATATGTAAATACGTACGCACGATGTATATACGCTCGACGAGTCGTGTAACGATGTCGTTAGGTAGCCGGCATGTTAAAAATAGTAGGTGCGGGATTACTTGGGACATAACTTTAAATTACGAAGACCGAGCTGGCATCGATCGCGCCCGTATTTTAATGCTACAGTGAAAAGAAGCTTTATCGAAAGAGTAAATGTAAAAGAAAAGAACGGGAGGTTCGCTCTCTCTCTCTCTCTCTCTCTCTCTCTCTCTCCCTCTTTTTCTGCCTATCATGTGTAGAGCTTTGTCGATATGTCATAATAACAGATGCATCATACATCATTACGTTGCCTGTAGCAAGTTATTTTGCTACAACATCCGAGACACTCTCCTACGCGTTTCTTTTTTCTCTGTATATATTTTGTTTTAGATTATAGATCAATGAAAATTTAAAGATACACGATATAATAGTTGCGTGGTCAACAACGAAATGTTTTCTCACTTGTAAATGAATTATTATTATATTTGCAACTATCGATTATTTCATGAAAAATATTTACCGAACAATACGGACGTAGACACACATACATATATATTCATGCATACGTATGTATATTCGTATTATACGTATGAATGTATAAATGCACGTACAAATATTTGTATTGAACCCAACGAATAATTAATATCATGTTCCATATGAAATTATCTACACATACGCATCAAGGAGACGCTCAACGCACGTCCTATTCGACTGATCTAAGCGTTAATCCTACTTCGCTCTAATTCATCGTCTGATTACGCTACTGTTTCGAACTCAGAACAGACAAACGGACGGACAAACGTGTTATACGTGTTTGCTTATGTAAAGGCGTGTACAATGATTGATCAAGTCCGAGAATGATGTTTTTGAAAGATCTTGTTTAAAAGAATTCATATGACTCGATTCTATCAACGAAACTTGATAGAGTCAGATCGATTCTACAAGCCTCTTCTGAACTAGTTTGAAGATGGGGACTAGAAGTTTCGAATCTGCTTTTCAATGATCCACATTGAATTTCTAAGATAGAGGATGCTCGAAATTTTGCATTCGAAACTAGAGAATTGATATTTCATGGAACACACTAAAGAGAAAAAGTGAGAGAGAGGAAGAGAGAGCGAGAGATATCGATGAAAATATTTCAAAAATCGAGGAATGTCACGCAGAATCTTTGAATATTTTCTTTAACGTATCTGAAGTCACGAGATCATGGAATATCGTACGATTGTGAGAAGAAACGCGATACTAATCAATCGTGTGGTTCGTATAGATTCGTTTATGTTATTTACATGATTACAATGAACTCATGCTTGATTAGAATATTCTATTTTTTTGAGAACGATGGAAATAGAAGAAAAAGTTGAGGAGTAAGTGTAAATATAAGTGTATGTAAGTATGTGTGTTCGAATGATTCAGAAATCTCGAATGCATGTACAGTGTGAATGCTCTTATTCCATTTTTTAAGGTTACGAAGGTGGAAATACGCGGCGCGGAAATAAATGCAGAACGAAACTACCGCGCTTGTCTCGTTCCTACGAGCGTGCTCGTGCATTAATCGATATTGCAGATATTTTGTATTTTGCTTATACGTTGTTTGCTCAGCATGTAAGACACCGAACGTATTATTCGCGACATACGCGTCTTTAAAACTAGGTTGCTAGGACATGAATTTTTCCTAACGGAGAAAACGGAAGACAGTGTTATTAGCATTGTATTTGGATGTCACTAATAATATGTATATGTACATAAATATGTGTATACTCGTTTTTAATTTACTTTTATACGCTAAGATACTTTTTATACGCTGTCCTTTTTATACGATATCATTTTATAAGCAATTGGAAAATACACTTTTCCATGATATATATTTTATTGAATTTATCATGTGCAGCGATATTATAGTATTATATATATATATATATATATATATATATATATATATATAAAACGATAACGAATTTACTTTTTCGCATTATAAATTTCGCAGTGGAAAATACAAGCGTGAAATAAATATATTTATAACTTATACCGACTCTTTTTTTTCTCTTAAGTTCTCTCTCTTGTTTCGTATTGGCAGACTCCATTTGTGGGATTTTTGCTCGGGTAACAAAAATGCATGATATATTCCGTGCAAATAGAAGAACGGATGTATATATACTTGTTCCGTATCCGTCCTTCGCGTTTCCAATTCTCGTCGATCGCTGATCATGCATGGATAAAAGGAGAAAACGTACGCGGATAACGTGGACGCGAAGCGTTTATTTATCTCTCCGATTTATCTCTATTTTTTATTCTTTGCGATTTATCGAGCGCTTCTCAATTTAATTTCGTTACTAAATATCCATTTGTTTTTCTTTATAGATTATAATGATAGATAACGTAACTAGATTGTAGTATCATCGTTGGTACGAAGATAAAATGTGGATTACTTTATCTTGTAACTTTGACATTGAAACACGAGAATCGTCAGTAAACGTATGATACCGAGAGAGAGAGAGAGAGAGAAAGAGAAAAAAGAACGCTCGACTTCATTTCTTATCGTAGTGGTAAAAGAGCATACTTGCATGTTTCATGAGGCTACGTCAGAAATTCACGTTGTTATCGATTCGCTTGATCATAAGCGCTACTGTCTCGCCAGTTGCATGTATATTATGACATGTCACTTATAGATGAAACGACGAGATGAGTTTTGGGTGCGTGTAGAGAAAAGGCAAAGGTCATAGATATGCACGACGATTTTTCCGAGCCAACGAACATAACGCAAACATTTCTATCAACATATGTATATGAAATATAAAAGCGTACCCGTTTGATCACGAATATACTTTAGCTTATCATTTGCTTTTCCTTGTGCACCGTCGAGCACATATACGCTCGTAGATATCAACGATTCGATTAATAAAGGGTAACTCGGAAGAAGAAGAACGATTCGGCAAAAGAAATGGCCTTTAATATGGATGGGCTACGGCGATCGATACGAGCCTTCTATCGGGCGCGTCATCTTTGCCTCGCGGCCACTTTTCGTGTTCGAGAGGTTAAAGACACGAGAGCACATATAGGAAAGAAAGGAAAGAAGAAGAACGAAGAAAAGGCCAAGGAAAAAGAGAGAGTGAGAAAGAGAGGGAGGCAGCTTGAGAAAGATACAGAGTCTGAGAGAGAGAGAAAGAGAGAGAGAGAGAGAGGAACACGAACGATATTAACTGAACGCTTTTTGTGTGTCGCGTTTGATATTTTACGAAAACTAGTTAAAGGGAGATCTTTAAGCGCTATCACGATGCTGGAGCCATGCCAGCTTTATGTCCAACGTCTGAGACAGCAAACGGGCTATGGTTTCGAGGGAAAACAACGTATGAGATTCTCTTTGAGCGGTCCTCTCTCTTTCTCTTTCTTTTTTTTTCTCTCTTTCTCTGTCTTTCTCTATCTCTATCTCTCTTTCTCGCCCGTTCTCCTTTTCCCGGACCACATAAACGCATGGGACGGTTGGAATTTACCTTAATTACATTTTTTTGAACGTACAAGGAAAAAATCAACGACTACGAGACAAACACTGTATTTCCCAGGGAAACAAACTCTCGTTCCGCTTTTTTTTTCCTTTCTTTTTTTTTTCTAAGAGAAAACCGGCCAAAAGTTCACGTATTAAAAGTACCTACAAGGCCAATAAATTAGAACTGGCGCTCTGCCATTTCAATCTCGTGGATCTTGCCCGAGACAAGAATGCTGAAAACTCTTCCGTAGGCCATCATTTTGTCGGCGGGCGACTTGATTAATTGCGGGATAGGAATCGATTGATTCGATGTACGAAGTTTGACAGGTCCTTTCTATCCCTACGATAAAATTTGTTTAACGACGAAAGTCGTTTCTGATTGAAAAAGTCAGCCCACTTTTATATCATTTAAACTGTAATTCTATAGGATTTGAATTATCGAAAATAATAAAACCGATCGATCAAGCGAAGCATGGACTTAGTCGAATGAACTCTCTACTTTGGAAAATTATTTCCAAGTGTTATCGACGAGGTGTTGTATAGTAGCTGGCAAATTGCATAAATCGATATAAACCGGGCATTCATTGGATTCATTGATTAACAGTGTCTGATACGCTTGTCATACCTAAAAGGTATGACACGTAGCCATCCGTATTCGACTTCAGTTTGGTAGATTGAATGAACGTTAAAGAATTTACATGTAGATATACGAGAGAATATATAATGAAATTAATTGTACCATCATTTAGAAATGAAATCTGTGCTGATTTTATGGAAATATCTGCAACATACATTATTTACATGCATACGTACAAATCGATGTAAGAGGATCTCTTAAATCGAAAGGGAATGAGTGCTGCGTGTGTCTGTGTGAATGTAGGTGTAGGTGTGCCAGTATTTGGTGAATATATAAAGGGATACATATATAATTTTTGCCAAGCACGTGCGAATAACTCGTTCAAGCATACTTTTTCTTAAACTTAAAGAACGTTGTAATCCGAAAGTGGTGGCAAGTAGGAACCAAGGTTACCACATAACGTATTCTCTTACGAAGGTATTCAGATAAAAAAAAAAGAAAGAAAGAAAGAAAAAAAAGAAAAAAAGGAGCTTAAGCGCGAGTTTTGTCCCGGTTTTATTCTACCGTTTCGGTACAGCTTGAATTGCACATATTAGGTAAGTGTCGCCCTGTATAACTACCGCTCTGTCGTGTTCCGGAAAAATTCCGCCTATATATTTTGACCTACAGAGAACAAGCATGTTCTCAGGAGGCACCAAGAACGTGATTTCGAGATCCTAAGATCTCCTGAATTACGCCTACCGTTTAAGAATTTCTTTTCCACGATAAAGGCCACGTGCGATTTTCTTCGTAAGAAAAACTAAGAAGAAAAAAATTCGAAGGTCAAATGAAATTTCATTTTCGAATTTAAATTATCGATTGAGATCGAATTACGTCTACAATTATCGAAACTAATAAAAAAAAAAGAAAAAAGAAAAAGAATATTCAATTTTCTATCGACGATCAGGTTAACTGTTACCAGGTAAATTTCGAGCAAAGAACATGCAACAAAAATGCAACGATTAAAGAGCGAATGACTTTAATGATAAATGAAAATGTACATACGTCCAATAAGCGAAGTTATTTATCGAACTTTAAACAGATTTTCCATTTGAATTTTGACATGTCTATCTACATTTCGTACGGTCTGATTTTAATGTTTTATTTGCATTCGACATATGCATACATATGCATAGAAGAATGTATGAAATGTAATTTTCTCTTTAAAAGACATAATAAATCTATAATCGAAGAAATATTAAATGTTCTTTCGATCGGTAGATATAAGATGATTAATGATCTGGAATACTCTCGAGAAATAGAAAGTACAGAAAGATAAGGACGTTACGTTAAATTAATCAATCTATTATGTTTGGCCAAACTTATCAATCGTATTTTCGACTAGACGTTAAAGTTTCATTGAACACGGAGGACGCACGCATCATCGGAGAAAATCGATGCACAATAATCGTGCAACGACGTCTCTATACGGAGCATTTGCGTGCGGTTTAACACATTGTGACAGTTGACGAGGCGCAAACCACACAATTAATTTAATACCTGAAGTCGATGGTAACATTATGAATAATAAAGAAAATTTTTCGTATTTTCAATGGCACGTAGATAGGTACTTAATGTTTTTCCCATTCAGAATATGTTTTATGTTGTCGTAAAAACGATAACGACTTCAGTCGCTCGACGATTAACCCGTGCATACTCGATCGTACGATCGCGTCTCGTAAAAATACGATACGACTTATTAGCCACATTTACGGTAAAAAGGATGTACCTCTTTCTCCGGGTTCTCAAAGCTACTACTTGTCTTTTATATCGTGGTATCGCATCCGTTTAAGGCACTGTGTCGTCCTTTACGACAAAGACGTCTGAGGTTTAATGACATTACGAATAAAATACATATAGAACGCGACTCCTTTAATATCACTCGATCTTTCATAAGGGATATTTAGATATTTATGCGTTTCCGCGCGCGAACGTTTAAGATAGTAACACTAATAACGATCGTCAATTAAATTACTCACGAATTAACGCCGATCATTAAATTTCTTCCTTAACTTTCACTTAAGACTTAATATTAAAAACTCAATGTCGAGAAACATGAACAAAATCGACAATTATCGTGCATCTTACAACATGCAAAATTTTAACTGTTAAAATACCTCTTAAAAAATTGTTCGAGGAGAGTCAACGTGAAGACTACTTTGTCGAATGTAGATTACGTTTATCGAAACGAATACGAGTCTTAGATCTCTCTCAAATTAGCTTTGATATTTTATTAGAAATATCTTTGTGATTGAAACGATCGTTGGATATATGTACGGAATAAAAAAAAAAGGCAAATGGGTTTCGCTCGATGGCAGTCCCAGTACGAGCGGCAAGATAAGAATCGTCGAAGAAAATGGTAGCGAATGATCCGCAACAGGCAATCGTTGGTTACGATCTTGAATGTGCCCGTTTGACGCAAAGTTAAACGATTGATCGAGCTAAAGCGATAGTTGTAATGATTCGACGATGATAAAATAAAAAGGAGAGAAGAAAAATTAGATAAATGGAAGTAAATTGATAAGGCGTAGAATAATATCCAATGTCGAGAAACACCGTGATATGGCGGACTAAGAGTTGCAATAAAAATCTTAAACTAGGGTGCGATGGTGTAGGTATTAATCGACGCGAGAAGTGGAAAACGTGCAAGAGCCGCGAGCCTTACGAGTTAACGTATCCAAGATACCATCAAGGCGTCTGACATGTCTCGAGGCAACGAGTCGAGCTACGTACAAACTCGATACTACTTGCTCTGAACTCGAAGAAACATGAAAAATGACAGAAGCAGGTCATCCAACGAGAAAGAAAAGAAAATTCGAATGCGTTTATCAAGTTTTAATGCGAAGAAAAGACAGAAAGAGATGTCGATCGTTGAACGAAAAGTGTCTTGGTCGCTAAACGCGAGAAAAATCCAGGGTTGTAGGAAATTGAACGATTTTACGAAGAAACGCAGAGATACGGGCCAAGTCTCATTTCATTGGACGAACGTGCAAACGTCAGAGGGTAATATATCTATACGGAATTGTGAAAAAAATGCAGACAGAAATAGGTAGAAACAAGAAGAAGGGGAGGAAGCAGGCAAGCAGGCAGGCAGACAGACAGACAGGCAGATTTTACCTCGCTTGGACGTGCTGTCGGCGCTGCTAATAAATCCAGGTACGGCAATCACGAGAACAAAGAGTCCACAGTGTACCCAAAACATGTTTACGTCTTAACAACATTGTTTAATTCCATTTTACATGACGCTCGTGAAACACTACGATGACGGCGCTGCTTCCGGTTTTGCTCATGTCGCGCATAATAATCAGCGATACTACCTGGTCGCCGGTCGGATCATGAGTATAACACCCGATGTGTGTGCTGCGGTAGTACCGTGCACGGCTCTCTGGCGGGTGCGAACGGTAGACCAGAGAGAGCGTAGCTGCGACCGCGAGACTGAGAGACAGAGAGATGTAGAGAGACGTTGGTGGCGAAGATGAGAAAGAAAAATGGACAGAGAGAGAGAGAGAGAATGTATGAGATATATATGTGCAGCTTTATATAGTATATGTATGAACCTATATATGTTTAGAGAAGAAAAGAAAAAGAAGGAGATAGAAATAGATATAGATTGAAACAGAGACAAAGACAAAGATAGATAGATAGATAGATAGAAAGATAGAGAGAGAGAGAGAGAGAGAGAGAGAGAGAGAGAGAGAGAGAGAGAGAGAGAGAGAGACAGACAGACAGACAGACAGACAGACAGAGACAGAGAAAGAGAAAGAGAGAGACAAAGAGAAGAAGAGAGAGGGGGGAAGGCCCGCGCTTTATCCGATAACAACCGGCACGACAACGATGTGTAACACGGCGACGGCGGTCCTCTTTTAGGACATTTTCTCGAGCAAGCTGGTACACTGGACACGCGATAATGCACCACGCTAGCGTACTACTTCCGCGGACGTCCGCTCGGCGTTACGAGACGAAAAGATACCCCCTACTAGCGCGCGCGGCCAGAGAGAGAGAAGAAGTCCTGGTCTCGAATCACGCCTCGGCTGCCATCTTCTACCTACGCTGGGAGTCTGGAGTATGAAAATATTCTCTCTCTGCTGCTGCTCCACCCCCACCCTCTCCTACCTTGCCTCCCCTTCTCTCTCTCTCTCTCTCTCTCTCTCTCCTTCTATCTATCCATCTTTCTTTTACTGTCTATCTATCTATCTCTATCGCTTTCTCTCTCTTCGCGTTTCCCCTTCAGCAAAAGGTCTTCTCTATCCGCCAACCTCCCTCTCGCGTTCTTCATCCCACTCGCTCTTCTCTTTTTCCTCCCTTCCGCGCGCATTTCCCTTCCCCATGAGCAACCCCTCGACCCGCACACCGACAGCAGCTTGGGACCACCTCTTATCGATTCCTGCGCCATTTCCCGTCATTCCTGTCAAATCAATAACCTGGCGGCGGCAGTGGCGGTGGCGGTGGTACAGTGGTGGTACTGGTGCTGGTGGTAGTGGTGCCGGTGGTGGCGATGATAGTGACGTTGGTGATGGCGGTGGTGGTGGTGGTGGTAGCGATAGTGGTGGTGGTGGTGCCGGTTCCTTCTTCGGAACGAATCAGACGCGGCATCGCGCTAAGATACGAAAACCGACGCCAGAGGCGCTGCTTCGCCGCCACTCCTCGATAGAGGAACAGAAAGAGAGAGAAAGAGGGAAAGAGGGAGAGAGAGGGAGAGAGTATACGCCGGGACGTGGATCACGGGCTGGACCGAAACCAGGTTGGATGCTAACTCGGTCATCGAGCAACGACTCGAGAGACGGCCGAGTCTGTCCGTGAAAACGCGAGCAACCACCCGAACTGCCGCCACCACTGCTGCTGCCGCTGCCGCTGCTGTTGATGCTGATGCTGCTGCTGCTTTTGCTAATGCGCTGCTGCCTAGTTCAGCAGCCCGGTGATGCTGCTATTACTGATGCTCGTGGTCGTTGTGGAGGTGGTAGGAGCCGGCTGGGAATTTCAGTGTACCAGGGCTGCTGCCTCGTGGCACTAGATTCGATTGATGGCTAGGATAAAGCTTTTCCCAGGGTACCGATTTTCGACCTTTCTCTCGAACTTACTAGTCCTGCCTTCTTTCTTTTCCTTTTTTTTTTTTTTCTTTCCTAGATGAGAGAGTTTAACGGATCTCCTCCTTGTGGGAGCCGAACTAGAAGCGTAAGTTTCGATCGCCTAAGGAAATGTCAGGTTTCCCGATAGTAGTATACATCTACTTGAATGCTTGTGGTCGTCTACCTATAATGCTCTTTCTCTCTTCCTCTCTCCCTCTCTGTGTCTGTGTGTAGCTATCGTTGCTGAGAATGACGCGCGCGTCATAGTGACGTCAACTTCGACGGTGAATGACCAACGTCACCAGATCTCCTATAAAATCAGCTTTCCGTGTACGCATCGATAGGAGAACCAAAATAACGAATAAAAACCTAGTAATACTCTCGTTATACCTCTACGCTCTGCGAATATATCCGATTGGAATGCAAATGTTTTTCAAATAGGATTTTCAATGTTTTCCGAGTATTTTTCATTATCCCAACACGCTATATATAAGAATACGAAAAGCATCTCGATAATGCATTAGCAAATGATATGTTGAGTGTACGATCGATTACATAACTTTCTTTCATTAACTCGACGCTCTCTCAAAGTTTCTTTTTTACCGATTATGAACGAATCCTTCTTGATCATGCGAAAGCTTACGAGAGAGAGAGAGAGAGAAAGACTAGAGTGAGGGAGAGAGAGAGAGACGATTGCGAGGTTTGAACAAAGAATTTTTTGCTCTAATAATTTCTTTTAGATATGTCAAAGGTCGATGACGGAGCTTCGTGCTCGACACGAGTTCGAGAAAGAATGCATCCTCCTTTTTGAAGAACTTCATCGGTATATATAGATATATACATATACCTGTATGTGGATACCTATATGTCTATTTTACATAGATCGAAAGGGCTCGTTGAAATATTCATTATGGATTCTTGCTCCTTTACGTCTTTATTTGATTTTCTTCACATTTTTGTCTTTGATAACAATAACGCCTTCGATCGGGTTTTCACAGTGAGAGGATTCCTATATTATATTTGCAAAATTGACGATAGGAAGATCGAGGAGATCGTTTAAAAAAATGGCCCGTTCATAAAATCTAGAAGAGTCACTATATTCCGCATCATTTTTTATAGTTTTTAAAGGTTTTCCATCGGGATCAGAAGACAGCTGGCTGAATTATCTCAGTTCGCTTGGTGGACCGGTTAAAAAATGATTCGCTGTGAAAATCCTGGCATGGACAGCACCGAAGCATGGCATCCTATTTTTCTAAGTTGTACGATGAAAAACAACGTCGAAAAGGTGTTATAAAATATCTACTCTGTATCTTTCTTTAACAAAATTTTCTCTCTCTCTCTCTCTCTCTCTCTCTCTCTCTCCTTCTCTTTTTCTTTTCTTTTCTATCTGTAACTTATTTCGGTACTGCATTATCGTTGATAGCTAAAACAAAAGAATTCGTATTGTAGGCCGAGTACGTTAGCAACAAAAGCCATTTCTACGAAGCGTGGTGATATTTTGTACGAATTTCACGTAGTACGTATAAAACTTTCAAGACTCTTCTCAGAGAGCATAGCCGAGCACGAGGAAGCGCACTTTGCGCGTTCCGCGTTCAATGGATTATTTAATGAAAAGCATTTCGCGTGGTGAACCAAGCGATTCCTTACGCCCCAAGACGATACACCGTCCTTATAAGAAGAAAACTTGAGGAGTACACGAGTCCTCGATTATTTCCATATCCATTTTCTTTTTAAACATTGCAGGCTGCGCGCATATTCCTTATGTAAAATCCAGCTACCTCGTTATCAATGATTTATTTATTTCTTTTTTTCTTATTTTCTCAGTACGGACAAGATACGACGGCCTAGTTTTCATTATGAGAAAAGTCAAGCAGTAGTTGTCGAGGAAAAATTTTCGAGTTGGAACGTTAAAAGATTTCAATTGCCAAGAATAGAGTTTGATAAAAAAAATCTATCTAATTTAAAGGAAGAAGAGAGAACAAGAAAGAAAATGAAATAAAAAAAAAAAAGAAAGGAACACAAAAAAAAAACGATTCGGGATAAGTCTTTTTTTCGTTGACAATTTCCTGTCGATGATGGTCATGAAAAAAAATCTCGTCCTATCGGTCGGTATAATTTAGTCTTGATGCAACGACGAGTCTCGATTAGGAGTCTGGAGTATGATGTAAAAGTGGTGGAGCAAAGTTCACGTCTCTTCTTATCCAGCTACTTCTCCTTGGCGATAATGGTAAAATCACCCGGTGCAATCTTAGCCGGCAATCAATTTACTTGAAACGGGTCTACGTTGGCGATTCACATAGATAACGCGCTTCAAAATGGAGGGTGCTCTCTGGAGTGTGTGTAGATAGGGGGACCTCACCTCAAGGGCTAAGTTTTGTGAAAATGACTGACGGTGGATTATCAGATCGTACAGGGAGTTCCTCTCTTCAAGTATTAAGTCTCCGAGCACATCGTTTCTCGCTGAACACTTTAGGCTTACATAATTTCACGGCGGTTCGCATTAAGCGCGTTCAAAGTTTTCGTTGGCTTCGTCGTCGTCGTCGTCGTCGTCATCGTTGTGATCGTGGTCGTCGTGGTTGTCGTGCATTCGTCCATAAACAAGAGAAGTAAAAGTGCTGATAGAGAATTAGTTTGACATGAAATACCCTCCTTCGGTTTCTATTCGTTCCAAACTTTTCAAGAATCCTCTCTTTTCTTTCTTATTTCACCGAGTTACGAAGGAAGCACAAAAGGAAAACATCTATTGCTTCCAATATTCATTCATATTATTGTAGATACTCGTAGAATTCGCAATAACGTTGCATATTCCTATTATTAACCGTATATTGGAAGGAAGAACAACGTGGAAGCGAATTCTATAGCGATAGGTTACGCCCAGGAGTTTCATCACGGACGAGATCTATTTACAATGGCTGTTTACTATATTTGTTAACGAGTATGAAGCATATTCGACTAAAGAAACAAACTAGTTCGGACTGGCTTAACAAAACGAACGGTCTGCTGCTTCTTCCTCTATATATATATATATATATATATATATATATATCTATGTACATGTGTGTGTGTGTGTCCTTTTCTCTCTCCCTCCCTCTCTCTCTCTCTCTCTCTTATCTCAAACTATCGCGATACACCAAAAACTCTTAACACCACTATCCGCCCGAAAAGGGCTCCGTCGCGTAGCTCAACAAAAGGAACATCTGCCACCGTCAGACCCATAATACGCTGAAACTACTGACATTGAAAATTTCGTATAACTTGGACCTGTATCGTATTGTCGTAATCGACTTTTCGTAATATTGTAGATCATTGCTGGATAAATGTAGGACGAACGATATCTATTCTTCTGATCTATTTTAAATAATAGAACAATCGATGTCAAATGGAAAGGGAAGGACCGTCAAGAACGAGTTAGCATTCGGGTCCATATCGTGAAAGTGGGTCGGATCCTAAAATTTTCATGCGTCACTCGATTAGACGGCTTAATTCATCGCACGAATAATAGAGCATGACTGTTACCATGCAAACGATGCGTCGTCGCTCGTTGTCAGATCCTCATGCGTATTTGCGTGTTTGCGTAGGATGATAATAGTATAACGTTATGAGCGGAATCGAATCGTCTCGTAGACAATTTTGTATGTTTTGCGATGGAAAAGTTTCAGCAGAAAAATAATATTCCAGGGAAATAACTAAAGTCTCCTACTCTGGGAAAAGTGCTCGATAGTCGATGACGTCGTACTCGCGAATGACGTCAAAAGCGAAGAATTCGTATTTGCGTGGCGCTCCAACTCTCGCAGCGGTTCTCTCGGTAAATGACAAATAATTTAGTTGATTTGATTATGCGTTACGGATTCTTGAAACTCTTTGGTGACAACGAAATTGTATCTTGCATTTGTATATATTAAATGTTAAGGACCATCGACGGCGATGTACACTTTTGACGTACGCGTCAATTTAATTTTAACTTTACGATACGTCGAACGCGTTCTGTGAAAATTGTATATACATTCTTCGCTTCATTAAGACATATTGCGATCAAAAGGGCATGTCGCTCGAGATATGAACCTTTATACTGGTATATATCTTTACGGTCTTTGTCATCAAACTTTTTTGTGGATAGTAATATCATTGAAATAATATTCTATCGAAATATTTTTAATCAATTTTGCCAAGCATCTATAAAAGCGTTTCGATACTGTCCTACGTTGGAATTAAGTTTTATAAAACATATTGTTACGTCAATCAATATGTAATAGAAAAGTCGTATGTATCTATATATGTATGTATGTATGTATGTAAGTATGTATGTATGTATGCATACATGTATGTATGTGCGTACGTACGTTGCTCCGGTCGCATTGAATCTGGGAAAATGTCAATTAACAGAATAAATTTACACGGTCGCACAATGTTCGCTCGATGAAGCAAAAACGAATCGCATACTACTTTTAACTATCGGATTTTAATTTTCTACGACCGATGTGTTGTTTCTAATTTCAATCAGATTTTATTTTATGCCAGTTTATTCCTTTGATATCTTTAAGCGATCGATTTAATGGTAGAATCTCAAAAATTTTTTAACACGATTTGACATTCATTATTGGTTGCATAATCTTTCCTAGGTCCTCTTGAATGAAAATTATTAAATATAATAACAATGAAATAAACGAAGAAAGAATAAGAGAAAATATCTCAATAATTGTTCAACGTAATGATAATCAGCAATAAAATCCTAGCCTTATTGTTCCCCTTTTTTATTCCACTTATTTATTTATTTACGTATAGTAGGTACATTTCGGCTGCATATTAATCCGTATTCGAGGAAAACAAATATATTTTACTTTTAAACACCGTATTTTTTTGAACCGCAAAGTTCGCCTTCTTTTTGCATATTTAAAAGCTCGCGTCGAAACGCCGAAGTAGTCACGATAAAACGATACCCCTGACAGGTCACCAACCTCGATGAACAACCTTTTTTGCAATCGTGTAAACTAGCAGTCGTGTAAAAACATCTGAGTAACATTAATTTTAACGTTTATCTATAAGCTCGACGTCAGCACGATTCATGTTCAACAGACGTTAGAACTGACGTTTCTGACACCACGTTATTATTGGTCACTAAGTGTTCTTTTTCATTGCATCGAACTCATATATATATATACATATACATACATACATATATGCATGCAATTATATACATATATATATGTGTATATATATGTATGTATAAATACGTAGATGTACAAGTAACTATATATACGTATATGTATACTATAGATTTTGGCAATTACAGGTAGATATTTTTTATGATTATATATATATATATATATATATATATATATATATATATACTGTCTTTATTATTTACATTCTCTCTCGGTTTTTCATTCGCTAACTTTATTCAATCACTCTTTCATTCACATGTATATGTATATGTGTATATATATATGTGTATACATATATATATATATACATATATATATATATATATTGTGTATGTATATATATATATTACTTTGTAACGTGATAAAACGTTATTAAAAAAGTCAGTACATCGTTCGTAATGTTTAAAAAACCTTAATTTGCACTACGTTTTATGTTTCGTTTTGACAGTGCATAGTAGAATCGCAAATATTGTGATTTTACTCTTTACCGCAATAGTAATGTGTGAATACATCGTTTATATATAATATATATATATATATATATATATATATATATATATATATATACGTATATATGTATATATAAACGATATATATTTATGTATAAATCAGCAACGCGACATCTCGTGCGAGGGAAGACCTTTCGAATTCTTGTAAAGAGCCATTCTCTTTTGATTTACACGACGTACCTTGTGTAAGCCTTACCTTTGTAACCATCGTAATTTATACCATCTAATTGCTATGCGGTAAGAGATGCTAACTGTCGAAAGTGTAGTTCTTGATCGTATAGAGATCTCTTTATATATATTTATATGTATATATATATATATGTATGTATATGTATATGTATATGTTTATATATATACATATTAATTGATTATATGTATATATATATACATATAAATATATGTATGTGTATGTGTGTGTATATATGTCGTATTACATCGAGTGACGGCTACATATTTGCTCTTTTTTCTCTGTCTTTCTTTGTAAGAAGTAGTTAAAGGTTATTGTAATGCGGCAATGCAGATACACAGAGGTAATCAAAATGCGAGGTTGTTTATGCTATATCTTAAAACACTTCCTTTCCTCCCCATTTACCTCGAACTTTTCTCTCTCCCTCCGTATTTATTATATTTCTCGTAGTCTTCCTTTTTGTTTTTTTTATTTTTTATTTATTTGTTTATTTATTTATTTATTATCTTTTCTTTTTTATCTTGTCCCTGCCAATTTCAAGAACGTTATTTCGCAGACCGATACTCGCTTTCGATAAAAAAAAAAAAAAAAAAGAAAAAAAAAAAGAAAAAGAAAATTTTCACGCCCATTTTCGTCATGACGTTCGCTTGGCGATTGTATGCAAAAAGTGACCCATCGTAAACTCAACTATCATTGATCGACAAAAGTTTCGCACGAACCGATATTCCGAGCACTCTTATTTCTAATAACAAATTAAACGAATTATTTTCCACATGCGTAAAACGGAGATGCGAAACTTTTAAAAGGTTTTGCACTTTTCTCATTTGGCACCGAGAAAATTGTCACCAATACACTGCGATCCCGAGGAATGCCCTGCAATGATTCAACAGACTAATATCCGTCATCTTTTGTCATTCTAAAAAATGCAGATTGCTTGGTCGCCGTTTGCATAATTTCAGCGCGTCTATTTTCGCTTTACTAAAGGATTGTAGGAGAAGGCTACATAAATAAATGCCAGAGGCCATATTTTCAGTGGGTATATAGTATCTGCATGTACCAAAAACAACAGTTACAACTTATAACAATCTTTTTATTCCTTTATTATTATTATTATTATTATTATTATTATTATTATTATTATTATTTATTATTTATTTTTTTATTTTTATTATTATTGTAATTATTATTATTAGTATTTAATTTTTTTTGTTCTTTTCTTCTCGTTATCCTTGTTATCGTATCATCATCATTTCATCATCATTGTTTATTATTATTATTATTATTATTATTATTATTATTATTATTATTATTATTATTTATTTATTATTTATTATTATTATTATTTATTATTATTATTATTATTATTATTATTATTATTATTATTATTATTATTTAAAATGGCACTACGATACCAGAAACCTGTAAAGGGTTTTTAATCGTAAAATGTTCTTGGGGAGGAAGTCGTCTACATTTAAAAATCGTAAAAGTATACTCATATTTCTCTCTCTCTCTCTCTCTCTCGATTCCTGCCTCTCGTCGGCGGAGAAAGAAAGAAAGAAAAAATCGAAAATGATCTGATCGAACAAGGGAGACTCGTGACGCTTCGAGATAACAAAGGCGTCGTTCTTTTCGTCTCTCGCTTCATTACTTTTCTCTGCTCTTTCTTCTTCGTCTTCTTTGCTCTCTTTATTATTCTTCTCATTATTATTATTATTATTATTATCATTTACTCCCGCTTTACAACCACCCGTTTGACACCACCCTTTTACTGTCTCCTCCTCCTCCTCCTCCTCCTCCTCATCTCCATGATTTCCCCTTTACGAAAACCTTACTGTTGGCCTTACAATAGTAAGAAACGTTTGATCGTATCGAATAAATCGAACGGTCACGTAACATTGTTCGACAAAAGGTTCTTTCGCGCGCGTACATCTCAATTCGAATGAGAAGCTATCTGAACACGAGGAAAAATCATTTGCGAAAAAACATTTTGAAGAGCTCGACATAGAGAACGCAGTACGCGAAAAAGGGAGGCATCACGTTTTATTCTCTTCTATTTACATATCTATGTATCTATCCGTCTATTTTTTCTTTCCCTCTTCTTCTCTCTTTCTTACTTTCTGGTGTATGGTCGAACACGTGTTTTTACAGGATATTCCTTCCTCACTTTTTCTCTCCATCCTTTTTTTTTCCTGGCTCTCTATACACATATTATATAATTCTCTTTTCCTTTTTTTATGTTTATTCTCTATCTCCTTTTATTCCCATCAAGTTTAAGCCACAGCTCGTACGCACGTACACACATAGGAGCCGGTCCACAAGCAGAGATAAGCGCGCGTTATCCGAGTCAGCGTTCTTCTCGTCGTATTTCTCTATATCTTCCGCGTTTTTCTTTTTTCTTTTTTTTTTATATTATTATATTTTTCTTTTCTTTTCTCTTTTTTTTTCTTTTTCTTTTGTTTCTTTTTTTCCCTTTTTTTCTTTTATTTTTTTTTGTTCTCTCACAGTCGTCGAGTATTATACTTACAATAGAAATATATTAAAATTGCAAAGTTTTCTCACACGGAGAGCGCCGATTGATCTCGTCCGTGACACGCCTTATCGTTTAATCGATTCTTTATCACTTAATCGTAATGCATCGTGTATGTATGTATGTATGTATGTATGTATGTATGTATGTATGTATGTATATACGACTAATGTAAATTCTGAATGATGAATTATCTATGCACGTTGGATGTATGCTTGTATGCATGCATGTATGTATGTATGTATGTATGTATGTATGTATGTATGTATGTATGTATGTATGTATGTATGTATGTATGTATGTAATGTCTATGTATATGTATGTAATATCGTACATGGCATATCGTGTATTTGGCGAAGTGTTTCTTGACTGATTTTATTATTATTATTATTATTATTATTATTATTATTATTATTATTATTATTATTATTATTATTATTATTATTATTATTATTATACGCGAGTGCATTGTATGACGAGAGACTATTTACGGCTGGTCGTGACGATTGAACGATACAAGTTTTCATCTTTTGCACGATTATAATTCATCGTAGTTTCTTATGTTAGCGTGAGACGTTTGAAAGTTCGTGCGCGCGTTACGTTTTCTTTTTTTTTTTCCTTTTTTCTCGTTATGGTAAATTTACATCGGCGATAAACGATGTACAATATGGCTCTCGCACTCTCCATAACTCTCTCTCTCTCTCTCTCTCTCTCTCTCTCTCTCTCTCTCTCTCTCACTCTCATACTCGCTCGCTCTTTCTCCTTACAATATATGTATATATAATCATTCCTTTTTCTCTCATTTCGCATCATCGGCAGCATTCTTTTCTCTTCTTTTCTATCACAATTTCTTTCTCACCCTTTTCTTAATCTCCTTCTCCTTTCTCTTTTTATCTTTCTCTCTGTCCCTTTCTCTGTCCCTTTCTCTCTCCCCCTCTCTTTCTCTCTCTCTCTCTCTCTCTCTCTCTCTCTCTCTCTCTCTCTCTCTATTTATCTATTTTTTTAGAGCAAGATACAACCAAGTTTTAGTGATGATCGAGGTAATTTATCGTTCGTAAAAGAAGAGAGAGTCAAAGAGAGAAAGAGAGAGAGAGAGAAAAAAAAGAGAGGAGAAGAAAGAGAGAAAAAGAGAGAGAAAGGTGAAAAGGAGTTGAAGAAAGTTCAACTTCAATGCATCGAACATAAATCTAAAAAATCGTGCGCAAACGTCGTCGTCGTATTCACTTATGATAGAGGTAACATATCGCATCGTTCGTTTTCTCCTCTCCTCTTCCTCCTCTTCTCTCTTTTAGATAGGGCAGTGTTGTGGACGGTTACGGAATCAACGTCCGTAATCCCAAAAATGTTTCCTACAAGTATACATACTATTTAATAAGTAGATATTTCAACAACCGTCTTTAGAACTAAGTTTATAATGTATCGTATGATTTCAGTATAATGCATTCCTTTCTGTTTTCATCATTAGTGTTATATTAGTATCATTATTATTATTATTATTAGTAGTAGTAGTAGTAGTAGTAGTAGTAGTAGTAGTAATAGTAGTAGTGGTGGTAGTATTATTATATGAAAACCTTTTGAAAAAATCACTTTTTACCGATGCTTAACCGATACGAGTCAACCCGGCCTCGCAATTTCCGTCGATGTCCCGACGGAACATCCGCAACGTGTCTTTTTCGCAACAGTCGACCCTCGACAATTTCCTTGCGTCTTTTCAAGTGCAACTCCGTTTCGTACACAATTCGCGCTTGCTCGGGTAGTAGTACGTCGGCAAATCTCTCTTGCGGCTCGTATCCATGACCCACTAATACGCAGTGGTCATCGAAACGAGCCCCAACAAGTTTTTACGTTTTAGTAAATGCTATGTTAATAATACCATTAATAGGTATATAATCTATCTACCTATCTATCTATCTATCTATCTATCTAACTAGCTACATATCTATCTGTCTATCTACCTATCTATCTATCTATTTATCTGTCTGTCTGTCCGTCTAGTAAAACAGCATCGTATTAAAGTCTATCCTCTTCCTCCTCCTCGTTATCCTCATTATTCTCTTCGGACTCTTCTTTGTATCCCGGATGCTCCGAGATGGCATAATAATTGCCATTGTAAATGACGCCCAATTCTCGGAGTACGTCACCCCTGATGATGGCCTTGATCGTCCAGTTGTAACACTCCTCGCTTTCGCTCTCCCGATCCAATCGTTCGACGTCCAATATCTTGGAGCTTAAACGTTCGAGAATGATGCCGATGTCCTTGATGCTGAGGTGATGCTTTTGATCTACGGTGAGCTGATCTATTAGCAATAAAAACTTCTCAGATGTGACGATCTCGTCCTCCATAATCGTGTTCTCGGTTTCTGACTCGGAGCTGTCGTGCTCTTGATGATGATTGTGATGATGATGATGAAGATGGAAGCCGCCGGTAGAGTTGCCGGGACCTAGACGGGGACTCGACTCCTCGTCGGCCGTATCGCGGAATCTGACGTGGCCCTTACCGAGTCCCGATCGCCTCGTGCCGTCGGAGAGGGAGGAGGGCGGTTGGGGCGACGGTGTCTGTGTCTGGGTCTGCTGCTGTTGCTGTTGATGCGGATGATGGTGCTGCTGTTGGTACTGCTGATGTTGGCTGTCCTGGATCGGCGAGGTCGCGACCGACTTGTGTACGGCGATCCTGCGACCTTCCTCGTGTAGGGCGCAACAATGAAAGTCGCATTCCCCGGTCGTTCCGTTGTCCGCACCGTTTACAGGACTACCGTTCCTTGCTACTGGCTGATGAATGTGATTTGAACACTCTGGCGTATGGATATGGATGGTCGTGCTTTCGAACGAGTTCGTTCCTTGCTTCACCAGACGACCTGGCATACCGTGTGCTTGCTGCTGCGCCTGCTGTTGCTGTTGTTGTTGCTGCTGTTGCTGCGCTTGCTACGAGATCAGAAAGAAAATTAGCCGAATCGTCGGACATGCAAATCCTTCTTATTATTCTTTTCTAATACTCTCAACATTTTTCTCTACCATATCATCATGATTTATCACAGTGATTTGGGGACTCGCGTATCTGCTGGGACCAAGCTCGCCCGCCAGATGCGTTGGCTTTCCCACATAATTCAATTTGTCAAGGCTAGTTTGAATCACCAACGAGGGTCGTTGACTCCCGCTCAGATCGGCTTTCTTTGTTGGCGAATACTTGGAGGACTGGGCATCCGTGCCCTTCGACTGCGATTGAACCTGCGACGACGACGACGAACGTTGGTCCCAGTGTAGGACCACTGTGACTCGTCCCTTATTGTCCATGATTTTCCACGATGGCGTCTCATCGTGCAGCTCCAGGGCGTGGATCGTTTCGCAAACTATTTTCGGTATCGCCGATATCGCTGAAAACGAGGGAATGCGTGTCATTTCGATGCTGAGCTCTTTCGATTATTATCATTTAAGGATTAGGTATATGAAGAAGGTTTAAGATGAACGCACGAGGGAGGCGGAGAAACAGAGAGGCAGACAGAGAACATTTTTCTCTCGATTCAACGTACCTACTTGAACGAGAAAACTAATCGTTATCTGATCGCTCTATTCCTTGAATCTAACAGTTTTGTTTTATCATACTTACGAATCGACATTGGCTTTCTATTCAAGAGTACTCGTACACGTTCCATTATTATTATTACCGGCTATTGTGACGTGAGTTATAAAGTGGCGACAATCGAGCATACGTAAAATAATACAACATTCCAGTAAGAGCATTTTCACTTTGCGTCACTTTTAATGACCTGCATAATTTTACCCTTTTAATGATACGCTTCCTTAATATCGACATATTTGTGTCATTTAATTAGACGTCGCTATAAAGTATATGCTTCCTAAGTATAAACGGTTCTAATGATTCAACTGAGAAATGTCAACGCTATCGAGGAAATATGTCAAGCGGAATTAATTCAAAAATCTTTTGCACGAGTAGCATCGGCTCGCACAAAGTCAGACGTGCGAGATTAGGTCATATTATATTGCTTTAACATTTAACGTCGCGTTTCGCACGTGGACGCTCGTCAGACTTGGACGCGGGCGATATATAAAAGGTTTCACATATTTTTACTACTTTCAGATAAAGAATCGACCTCAGTCAGGATACAAAGAAGACAAATAATATTTTATTATAAGAGAACCGCCCACACGCTTAGTCCTTTCACTCCATTTTCCACTGGGTGCCACTGGATATATATATATATATATATATATATATATATATATGTGTGTGTGTGTCTAGATGTACATCACACTTTCTCTCCTTCTCTCTCTCTCTCTCTCTCTCTCTCTCTCTCTCCATTAAAAGACAAAACTAATGAGCTTGTCCATATACATTTTTTGTTGTACGTTTTTTCTTAAGCTCCATTAATGTACCGCCATCAACAAAAAACGTTGCCTATCATTAGTTCGTTGTTTCATCTGTCTTCCCTTCTCTATATGATGTGATAGTAGACATGAAAAAAGCAAAAAAAAACGTAGAGCATGAAAGAACTATGGATTTCCTTCGATCGCCTTTTAACGACTCGTTAACGCTCGAATGAAACGCATACGATCGAAGATGAGAACCTATTTCGAGCGTCGAGACGTCCGTCAAAGATCGTAAAATCGTCTTATTAAAGATAATATTAAAGATAATATCGAGAATACTATTGCAAGCTCTAACAAAATTTCCTCTTATGTATGTATGTACATACATGATACCTACAAGAGACATACATAAATACATATGCACGTATACGGTCGAAAGTAGTAATGTACCGGCTCGTATGATGTCGACGCCAGTTGGACACCACCGTTCACCATGCCGCAGTAAAAGAAGAATCGTATTATTGGCTAGTGTCTTGAAGTATTCACCGTCCTCCACTTGCGTCCCGTCCGATTCCAATACTAAAGAAACATTCTCGTTCTGCGGTACGCCCAGTTTTTCTTTACCTAAAATCACAGTAATGATTGCCTTAGTCAGAATCAGTAAGAAATGATTAAAAATTAAAAATAATATCTTTGAACATCGAATCGATATCCATGATTGATTGATAGATAATCATCGTAAAAGGTGAAACAATGTTATCGTTTTTTTCCTTTTTCTTTTCTTCTCTTTTCTTTTCTTTCTGTCTCTCTCTCTCTCTCTCTTTTTTTCTTTTTTTTTAGAGAGAATTCTTAGACGAAATGGATGTGTCAAGCTGTATCGTGAAAACTGTCGTATGATATATTTTTTTCTTTTTTTTTCTTCCGTACTTTTTTATTTCTTTCTTTTTTCCGATCACCTACCTTTCGAGAATCGACACGTTTATTTTATTTGTAAATATAATTTTATTGATTCTTCCACTCGTCATTATTTACTCAGCTGTTCTGTTTATTACTTTCTGTTTTCATCGTTCCGCCCCGTATAATTGATTTGAGTGAAATATTCTGCGTGATAAAAGCGATACCCTTTGATATATAATTCAACATACCAAATTTAATTTAAAAAGATAAGGATAGAAAAAGTTACATTCGTCCTGAGCAACGACACGTTCCTTTTGACGTAAATACTTCGATTATTCGAATGAATAGATGTACGATTCATTTCGATATGAACTTTATCGTTCCGATTTTTCAAAAATTTTATTTCACAGAAAAATTTAAATTCTTACCACGATGTATCAGTTCTTCGAAATTGCTTACGACCAGTCCCTTTCTTACATTACGCCAACTGTCCCATATCTTAAAAGGTCTCTTGCTCCGTAACTCCTGCGAAAAGATATTGCGATAATTTTGCCTTTAAAACGTGTCTCACATCGAAAGCTAAAAATACGACGAGGTTACGAGAACGAACGCTTTCTTTTCTTTCATTTCTCTCTCTCTCTCTCTCTCTCTCTCTCTCTCTCTCCCTCTCTCTTTTTTCTCTTCTTCTTCTATCCTTCTTTAGTTTTTAAAAAAGCAATCGTTCGTAGGCAATCTCGACGTGTATAAAACGAGAATTTTTTGGTCCGCATAACGTACATACATACGTGGCATTAAAAAAAAATTAAAGGGCAGGTATGCGCGTAGTGGTAGGGTAGTAAGACTTTTAAACTGTCCGTAGATAATGCTTATCACCTCGATGTTAAGTGAAGTGTCTCTACCGGGTCAACGGGAAAGTAATCCACCCTGTATCCTTTATACGCAGTGACTAAGTAGAACAGATGATAAACGAAGTTTACCGTATATCCCAGGTGAGAAAAATAACTACCGAATCGTAACTCAAACCTGCATGAATCGTATATACGTGAAAGTGGAATAGCGATTAATGGTGGAAGATAATTCCTAACGAAAGGGAATGTTTTTCGATTTAGGATCGATCTAGTTAAATTAATCTTAATTAGAGCTTTAAATACGCGCCAGACATGCGTATAGTCATTCGTTCGAAGGTTTATAATAAAAATTCATTAAACTTCAAACTTAATAATAATAATAATAATAAAAAGAAGAAGAAGAAGAAGAAAATATGGAAAGACGTTCTTAGGATACTAATCTTTAGGTTAAAGATCTTAACTTTGGGTGTCAAGTTTAAACTTTAATCGATAGGTGTGTCCGGTGCAGCACACCTTACCGACTACCTACATACTCGTTCCCGGTGTCCTACTCTTGAATCGAAAAGCAAAATTGAAGAAAGGAAGAAGAAAAGGAAAAGAAAAAAAGAGAGAGAGAGAAAAAGAAAAAAGAGAGGAAGAGAAAGAGAGAAACAGGAATTAACTCTAAATTGCTTTTAATTGCAACGTCTCATATATTATGAGCTCTACTGTAATTCTTCGCCCTCCGACGCTTTACTCGTTCCGTATCATTTAGCCTCTTGTGCAACAGCATGGCGATCTAATTGCAGTGCTGCTTTACCTTTTCTTATTAGAGTACCGAGTTTCTCGCGGAAAATTAAAGCGTTAAAAAATGAATAATTTCTCGCGTGGTGGATGCAGTTTTAATCGATAAAGGAATATCTTCTTTGCGTTAATATCAATTTTACGTCGGTGATGTTACAAAGGCGTAAAGACACGGACGAGTCTCGTCATCGTATGACGCTCTTCGATAATAAAAAAAGATGAATAGATCAAAACTAAAGAAGCAGAAGGATAAGAAGAAAAAAAATAAATAAATAAAAACTGTACATCGAAATGGGACGTTACAGGACCAGAAAGGAATATCCTAAGTCCACATTGATTGGAGCTTATCGAAAGCATGACTCTAATTAGACAAATAAAAGAGGATGGATGGAAAATAAAGAGAAATAATCCACTTATTCATGATTATATCGAATACAGATCTGCAGAGAGAAAAGTTGAAAAAGGGAAAAATAATATTTGTATCCTCTTAAATACATCGTACACTTATCCACAGCATATGCATGCACACGCACACATACACACACACACGCATACACACACAGGCGCGCGCACGTACATATTAGACATGTCGGAACAAACCTCTGGGTTCATTAGACTCGACGGTGGTGCTAATTATGAAGGGTACGTCGACGATTGGCTGCACTCGGAATCTTTGTACCCGATCGTTTTCTTTTCTTTTCTTTTCTTTTTTTTTCTTGTTCTTTTCCTTACCGAGGCTGTACGTAGAACTCGTAGAAAATACAACACGAACGATACGTATGCGCGTACGAAGAAGACATATAGCGATTTATACACACAGAAAATAGATAAAGGCACAGAAAAAGATGAAGCGCGCTAGCGCACGTACGCACGCACGCACGCACGCACGCGAGCACGCAAAATGATCTCTCCTCTTTCTCTTCTTTCCTTCTTTCTCTCTCTCTCTCTCTTTTTCTGTCTCTCTTATTTCTTTTCTCTGTGTCTCTCTCTCTCTCTCTCGTTCTCTTCTTTTCTTTTTCCTTTTTCCAGAAACCCGTGTGCACTCTCTACGTTATCGGCACGTTACACGAGTACGCGCTGCGCGAAATAAAGAAAGGGAGCGTTATATTTCAGCGTGACGAGTGCCATTAGAATAAGGCTAATCGAACGGGGAATATTATGTTTGGGTTGTCCCTAGTTTTCAACAGGGTGGCGCTAAGCGTGTAGGGCGCAGGCGCAGGCACAACTTATGGTCGAAAACACTGACCTGATTCAATCATTCTCGAGTGAAGGGTAAAAACCGTCTCGGAGAAGGTTCGAAGGGAAGAGAAAAGGCGTCGTATGAAAGGTGGGCGACGAGACGAGGAAGAAAAGGGTGAGGGAAGGGTAGACAAAGCAAAGAAAAAATAAAAGAGAGAGACAGAGAGAGAGAAAGAAAGAAACAGTCTAGGTGCCGGGTCTTCTAGGGTGAAAAATGTCTCTAACAAGTTAGTCACGATCGTCGCTATCGCTGCTCTTGGTCCTTGCTTCGACAATTTTTTTTTTACAGATTGAATCAGAAACGTTAAGAAAAGCGACCAACGGCGTTCGTTGCAATAAACGGGGAAGTCTTACAATTAGTAAACAACGGCAGACAAACGTAATCTTATTGGATAGCGATTCGAGGACACGCAAGAAAGGAGGACGCTTCGTTGTGGGTGGCGTATGAATCTAGAAAGCCGGAAAAATGCGATAACACGTTGTCCGCGACGGCGATTACAACGAAGATGATAATGATGCACGCGATCCTACCGAACGCACTCTTCTTTCACGGCGCTGTCGTACGACGACAGTGGATAAAGACGGTGACTGGTCGGACAGGGGGAAAAGGAACTCGCGTCTCTTATTTCTCGGATCGAGAACTAACGACTAACGAAAGAGATAAAGAGAATGAGAAAGAGAGCAAACGAAAGAGAAAGAAAGAGGATCGTGCCTTTTGACATTGCTCGCGTACTCGAGCGAAGCATGCGGGGTGGCGGTGGTGGTAGTGGTGGTAGAAGAGGATCGGCCACCACCGTTCTGCTGGTGTCACGAGGTCACGACGTCGAGGAACTAGGTCAGGCGAATTGTGTTTCGGACGTACACGATCAGAGAGAGATTCGAATCGGATACGAACGAACGCGAGATGCACGACCGACGAAACGACGCGATGATACCTACGAGACGCTTGCTTTTTTATCTTCTCCTCCCGAACGGGCTAAGAACCGTACGAACCGCGACGAAGTAGAAGGGGGTGGGGATATGATAAATATGTATACATGTGTGTGTATGTCTGTGTGCGTCCATGCGTCTGTGCGTGTATGTACGTATGTGTACGTATGTATCTATGTGTGTATATATATATATAATATATACATACATACGTGTGTATATACATATATATACACGGTAACATATATATGCATGTACGATAGGGGACCGATAGCGCAAAAGCAATGCGTCAATGAATATAAAGAAAAAGGGATGATTGCGTACCTCTCTTGCCATTACGTCATATCCCTGCAGGTAAGGGACCGTCCCAGCAAGCACACTTATTCAGAGAGAAAGGAGTAAAGGTGCACGTCGTCGCATTATCGTTGCGACGGGATGCTGCTCGTGCGGTGCTCGCTATCCGCCCAGCCTTGCGCGCTCTTTCTCTCTCTCTCTCTCTCTCTCTCTCTCTCTCTCTCTTTCTCTCTTGCTCTCTCTTCTCCACCTCCTCCTCCTCCTCCTCCTCCTCCTCCACCACCACCACCACCTCCACCCCTTTCGCTCACTCCAGGCTCGTTCTTCTCCTTTTGCCACACACCGAATCACCGTAGGATGCGACACCGTGCTCTCCTCTCCACCCCCTCACCCTTCCCCCTCTCTTATCGTTAACCCCCTCGACCACCCACCCTCTTTCTCTTTCTCTCTTTTGCTTTCTCGTTTTCTCTCTCTCTCTCTCTCTCTCTCTCTGTCTCCCTCTCCCTCTTTCTCTTTCTCTCTCTCTCCTTTCCGTTCGCGTTCCCCCCTATTAACGCGCCGGTCATACGCGAGCAACCACCGAGTGGCGGGTACAGCTCATTCTCGAGCAGCTCGCCATACGATTACTCGATCTAAGATTTCACTAGCGCATATGGGTGCAAATTGTAACAGTGGCTTCCTCCCAGCGGTTACTGCGGCGACTCCTAGTTTTAGATCGATTCTCTCACGGTGTACGTACGGACGTACCCTCGCCCTCACCACCCTCTCACCCTCGCCACCCTCTCACCCTCACCACCCTCTCTCGGACTCACCCGCAACAACCTCGCCCCACTCGCGCTCGCTCTTGCTCGACTACTCCGCCAGCTCTCTCTTCCGACTGCTTCCTCGTTCTCCGTCGTTCCCTTCCTCTCGCCCTTCCCTTACCTTCTCTTCCCCTCTCCCCCACACCCATATTCTTCCATCCCTTTTCATTCTCACCTACAACCGCTCCCTCTCTCGCTTTTCTCCTCTTTTCCTGCGTTACCCTGCGCAACCCTGCGTTATCCTACCTCTCTCGAGTCGGTAAGTATCGGAACTTTTTTTCTTCTTTTTTCTCCTTTATTTTTCTTTTTTCTTTTTACTTTTTTTTTCTTTTTTTTTTCTTTTTATTCTTATCAGCGATTTAAGCTATTCTTGATTTCCTTTAATTTTCTTCTCGTTCCCTATTGCTTCTCGCTTCTATAGAAAACTTATCAGCGAGTCGATACGTTTAACACGAAAAACGTATATTTCAAAGTTATTTCGAAGGGTCTGGATCAATCCGAAGCATCCACGTGAACAAGCGTTCACTCGTTTGAACGAAAACTTTTTCCCGCTAAAAGAGAGCGCCATCTCTGGACGCAATTCTCAAACGTTTACGAACGAGCTTCTTTTGGTTGCCATCGACGTTGTGGCGTCGTTTAAATTGTTAATATTCAACTCCTGATCTTCTAGATTTCGCTAACGTAGACGAAAATGAAAGGCTAGCAGTACGGTCGATGATAAAGTGTTGCGGGAGAAAATCGGGCGAGAGATATTTTTTTTTTATTCTGTCGTGCCTCTCACGCTACGCGACGATCTTATATAGGGAGAGACATTAGAGCTAGAGACATGTCCCGATATATGCTTTTGAAGTGATCATACGACTTTTGTGAGAAATTTGTCGTCGGCTTAGCTGAAGATGATGTGCGCGACGAAGTTTTGAGCCTTGTCGTACGATATGCAGTCCATTTATTGGACCGGGAGGCTGTTGTCTCGGGCGATATGGAATAGCATATCAAATTATTCGGCATGCGCGGATCCCAACGTGAACAAGCGTCGAGAAGCATCTTTCGTATCGGCGGTGTGTGGCTTCCCTAAGGATTTTGCACGAGGCCGTATACGAAAAGGACAATTTGGAGATGACGCTTGGTTCAGTGCCAAATTCAAGGCTGTTGAAGTAATTGGTACGTTTTAACGAAACGTCCCTCGTCAACATGAAAAAAAAAAGTTGTCTCTATCGTTTAATCATTAAGATCTATTACGCTTTGATTTCGTAATAACTGATTGCAAGAGAATTTTCAAATTGGAATCTTCCATTCCGTTTTATATATTGAACGATTCATGACGAGATTCATCACTTTAATCCTTAACGGAAATAACAGAATTTTTCTATCAGATTGAACTTACGTACTACGTACATCACGTGCTCGTCAGGATTAAAATGGAGATAGCTAATCGTTTACTGTCTTATTCTCTTCTATTGTCTTTTTCTTTTATACTTCGACCTATAGAATTCCTATTGTTTTAGCCTGTGTTTCGTCATTCGACGTTATAAAATGATTTCGTGTTTAACGGATGTAAACGTTTTGAAAAAAAAACTTTTTTTTTTTCATTAATACGCTCATCGATTTTACTTTGACTTTTAAACGATAAACGTTGTTACTTTTATTTAGATGTGGTTTTTTTTCTAATAGTAACATATAATTTATAGGTGTAGCCGATGGTGTGGGAGGGTGGCGACACTATGGAATAGACCCAGGCGAATTTTCCAGTTTTTTAATGAGAACGTGCGAAAGGCTAGTCTCGATAGGCAGGTTCATTCCTTCAGAACCAGCTGGTTTATTAGCACGTAGTTACTATGAACTGTTAGAAAATAAACAACCAATCTTAGGTAAGGAAGTATTCTATGAAGTTGTGCTTAATATAAATGAAATAAAGGAAAAATATGGTAACCTGTAGAAATATATGATCTGTGGTGTATATTATCTATAGGTAGCAGTACTGCATGCGTAATAATTCTGAATAAGGAAACGAGCAGCATTTATGCAGCAAATATAGGAGATAGTGGTTTTGTAGTTGTGAGAAAAGGTGAAGTTGTTCACCGTTCTAACGAGCAGCAACACTACTTCAATACTCCATTTCAGTTATCTCTACCACCTCCAGGTCATTCTGGATTAGTACTTAGTGACAGGTACTGTAAAAATTATGTTACAAAGTTATAAATCTTGCGTTTTTAACTTTCTCTTTTGTTTTCTTTCTTTAATAGTCCAGAATCTGCAGATACTTCTAGTTTTGGAGTTGAGGATGGAGATGTAATACTTTTAGCAACCGACGGTGTATTTGACAATGTGCCTGATCAGTTGCTAGTTACTGAAATGCGTAAAATCGAAGGTGAAAGGGACCCTAGAAAGATACAGGGTGTTGCTAATTCGATAGCTTGGATGGCGCGTAGTTTAGCTTTTGATGGAGCATTTATGTCACCTTTTGCCCAAAGTGCAAGAGAAAATGGAATCGACGCGATAGGTATTTATTATTTTATATTTTCTATGTTAATATTAAGGTTAATCAAACGTAGACACTAAAAGTATACTATAAATAATCTGTACATTCTGTACCTACGCGCGCGTGTAGAAGAAATATTTATACATTGTTATGTAAACATATATTTTACGCACAGTCTAAGGTGTGACTAAATTAGTTATTTTTCTTAGGTGGTAAACCTGACGATATCACGGTGCTTTTAGCAACGGTGGCAATCTGATATGAAAATGTGTATGATAGAACGTTAATCATTGTATTATAGTCCATATCATCGCATATATGTATCTAGTGATACATCATTATATTCCATTATGATGATCATCTATTATTTAAATTTAAATAAATGGTTTTATAAATCACCTCTCACATATTACAATATTAGTTTCTATCATCATAACAAATTTTTGAATGGAATTTGAGTTATAAAATTAAATTTGATATCTTATTAAATTATTTTTAAAGTAGAAACAAAGTACATGAAACAGTTAAAAATTACAAAACTTATAAAAAAGATATGAAATAGGGATGTTTATCATAAGTAGTGTACAGTATAACCAACAGTAACATTAAACCAAAAGGTTTTTATTAAAACTTTAGTATACATATAAATATGTTTCCTAATATATATAGAATGAAAAGTGCTTCAAAGTAAAAGCCAACTAAACATATTCTTATATAATATCAAAAATGATAATTATAATGCTTTGGCTTTTCATTGATACAAATTTTACTATAACACAATAATGAGATCAGAATACGAATTTGTATATATATATGACAAATGCATTATTTCCTTTTACAATTTGAATACATCACAGTGTTATATAAGAATACATTAATATAATTTTATGGAAAATATAAAAAATGTAAAGACAGAATGAGCAATTATTTGGCAATAAGTAGCTTATAAAAAGCAAATTAGTAAATGTTCATTTGTAATTTATAATAAACAAAGTTCATAACTTTGTAGTATGCTTGTAAAAATCTGCTTTTATTATCTCGACGTACATAAAACTATTACTTTCGAGTGAGCATCAGTAATGACTATTATGTTCTAAACAATGTTTGTTAGGAACAATTGTTAATAACATACTACAGATAAAATTGATAGTTCCTATTTTTATGTACACATTGTTATACATGTTTTGTATTTATTAATGAGTAGATGTACTTTATTGACAAAATCCATATTACTTATATCAGACTGATATTCATTATTGTGTAAATGCATATTCTGAAACAAGTATATGAGCAAAAACAGATTCTATTGTACTATGATTGCTTCACAATGTTTTCATATTCAATATCAGAAACTGTGCATCCCTATTTTCAATTACTGTGATTATTCATTTTATAGTATTAATTGTGCAATATCATTTCATAGATTCTTTGAAACACTTTATTACAAAATGTTTACTGGTCAGAGGTGTTTACCTCTATGATGTATTCTATATATTCATCATATGCCATGCAATTTATTTGCAACATGACATCAAATATATTGATGTAAAGTAGCATTTGTTTGTATGTAATACCTATTATACCTATGATACATTATAAGACACGTGAGTTAAAAAAGATATTAATATGACAAAACATTGTTAGTACAAATTTATATTTTTTACATCAGGGGTTTCAATTTTATTGTTTTTTTAGAAAGTTCATTCAATTATCACACAAATTAATGCTATCAAGGATTCGTGGAATTGAAAATTCTACTATATACAGTTTGACTCGTATTTTATTAAAAGTAACAATCATTGATAATATTACTACTTCATTTGGTAACGATCGATTTTTATTGCAGTAGAATAATTATGAGCATATGGATAATGTATCTAGTCCAGAGCTATATTAACATTTAAGATAAGTATAAATAAACTTAAAATAATATGTAGTGTCTCTTCACTTTACATTTAATGTGATTTGTACTTTGGAAATATTATTTATGTTATGTTAGTGCTAGTATAAATAAATGCTTCCACCAAGATAGTATCGCTACAAATGATTTCAACATTCTTGATCTTTGCTTCTATAATACATATATTTTAATAAACAAGTAATCTTGTGTATAGAGACTATCACAATCATTTCATGAAAAAAATTGTAACCCCTGGTAGCAGATGGAAGTCTTTGTAATACAGTCAGTATATACGATATATTTCGTATATCTAGATGTGTATGCTCAAATCATTTTATCTTTGTTAGTAATTGTAAAAATTGCAAAACAAAATTCAAATTTCACAAATGTATATAAATTCATAAATTTACTTGATATATCAATTAACAATGGATGGCTCGTGGAAATAGGGAGATGAAAAAAAATTATAACATAGCTCCTTGACCCCAATTAAAACCACCTGGTCGATCTTCAGGTGGTGGAGTGTAATCTGGATCTTCTGGATGTGCGTCAAACAATGTTTTTCTATGTATATAAAGTAAAATATATATTATAATAATAAAAAATAATACTATAAAATAAAAATAAATTAGATACGTTATGCACCATAATCAAACTTGAATTTGTTTTATTTCTATTACATACACCCATATAACTTAAACTAAATTTTTTATAATACCACACTTACAATATTTGTGGAGTCTGAAGAATACGAAAACCTCCTCTTATTTGTGGAAAAACATCTTCAGCAAAATAGTACATATGTCCAACAGCCATCCCAACAAGATCTACCCATATAGCATTACCTAGGAGTATAGAAAATCCAAGAAGTATCCATGGCAAATATGGTGCCTGGATCGAAAAAATGAAAATTAATTTACCTTCAACGATTATGTTTTTCATGCTTAAATTATACTTATATATTCGAATATCACATACCTGAAAGTTTAGAACTCCAAAAAAATTCATTCTCACAAATGGATTACGTCGTGACCATATGTAGACTAACATGATTG
Source organism: Vespula vulgaris (assembly GCF_905475345.1). Classification (NCBI taxonomy): domain Eukaryota; kingdom Metazoa; phylum Arthropoda; class Insecta; order Hymenoptera; family Vespidae; genus Vespula; species Vespula vulgaris. The sequence goes on from NC_066594.1 coordinate 3,546,726, forward strand.
TAAATGCATGTCCCAAAAACAATAAGTTGACAAAAAACGCAAATGTCTATTATCATATAGGAGCTATATCGCATAATCAAAAATTATGAGCATTTTATGATTTTTCGTTAAAAGGATACAATCATACAGATACCCCCAAAAATAAACATCATTACAAAGTCAGCTGTCCTTCTTCGAAAAGATCCTTCTTCTAACATTCGACAATATCGGTATGTAAAAATCATATTGAAGAAAAAATTGAAACCAATATTCCCAAAGAATAAAAATGTGGTTATCAGACGCCATAACTACAAAGTACAAATCTTTACTTGATATGTACTTAAAACTCGTATGTTAAATTTGATCTTCAGATATGGATATATTTACCTGATATTGTTTTATTATTAAAATGGGATTGAAGTACAGTTGAAACGGCGAAACTAAATCTAATTGCTGAAAGGGATAATAAAGTCCTATAACCTCATTATCCAATGTTTCAAATATAATACGATATAACACGTGTAAGAGCTTTACAAACCACGGCAAGAGTTGTGATGACACAAGCTGTCGTATAAACTCGTGTTACCACAGGCATTTGCAGGTACTCCTGCCGAAAAGTTTGATAGGCCATTGGTGTGTCAAACTTTGTTTGATGATTATTACACCTTACGACCACTGTTTTTTCTCCCAACTTCGTCTCCCTTTTGTTTCTAGCCTTCTTTCTTCATTATATGGTATTCAACGATGGGTTATCTAAATTTGATCGCTGTCCACATTACGACGAATTTGTTACGTACAATTGTACACGTAATACGTGAACTTCGCTACGTTTCCGTTACAAAGAATTTCGATTTTGCTAAAATATCGATAATAACTGTAAGCTCATATTATGTATCCACAAGTTCATCGATCAAGTTCATTGAGGGAAACTTTATGTTATGTCCATTCACCATTGTACATGTTGCATCGCACTCGTGGACCAATCAGCGAGTCACGTTATTTCTATTATCGTACCGATATCTGTTGTGATTGGCTATTATTGATCGCGAGAGGATATCAATTTAAACGAGTATATATGAACTTAGAAAATATTCGCCTAAGTTGGTTATGCTTAATGACACTTTCTAACAACATAGAAGATTCTCTTGATTTCATAATAGTTACATTTGTCGACTCAACATTGGCTAACACAACTATCGATTTCATAGTAAGCAAGACGGACTTCGAGAGAGAGTATGCGATTGATGGTTTTCTGTGAATGATTATGAACTTTTTAAAACAATTCTTTATTCGTACATTCATGAAATAAATATTATACTCGTGCGTGGACCATTTTATATAACAAATGGTTTATTAATACTCTATCGTAAAACATTAACAAAAGTGTTTATAAGAACATGGTTTTAACGAAAGAATATCGAATATGTATGCCTCTTACCACAGAAGAGGTAAAGTATTTATCACGAGCTATATTCTTTATTATTTCTAACTTGTTTCTTTACATAGTATCGAATTGGACAACTGTATATGATAGCAAGACATAGCCATGAACAGTCAGATTCCGATGATGGTGTTGAAGTAGTAGAAAATGTTGAGTGTGAAGATCCTGAACATGGGAAGGGTCAGTATACAGAAAAGAGAATTCACCTCTCAAGGTAAATAAAAAATATTCGTAAATATATTCATGACTTGTTTCAACTACATCTCAATCATTTTTTATCATCATTATTTTTTCATTGCATTTCAGTAAACTTCCTTATTGGATTCAATCTGTCATACCAAAAATATTTTATGTGACTGAAAAAGCTTGGAATTATTATCCATTTACCATGACAGGTAAATAAAATATATATGCAGACATATTTTTTTTTTTAATATAACAATCAGATTGTTGTATAAAAGAATCACTCGTTAATGCATTTTTTTTCTTTTATATCTGTATGGATGACAACTATAGTATATACTGTAAGTATTAAGCATTTGAGATTATTCATAATTTGTTATTAATAAGTATATGTTTTGCAGTGTTCTTTCATACCTAAGTTTAATATATCTATAAAAACAAGATACGAGGATAACAATGGTTCGACAGAAAATGTATGTATCTAATTTTATATATTATATTCTATATAAATTTTCATAAGAATAAATATTAAACATTTGTGAAACAACAGTGTTTAGGTTTATCTCCAATAGAAATTATACATCGGGAAGTTGATTATATTGATATTGCTTATGATGAAATATCTGCAAAACATTATAAGGAAGAAGAGGTAATTCATACAGACATAACGATATTACAATGCTTATGATACAGAGTGATTATCTTAATGTAATTTTATTATAGGATCCTAAGTTTTTCCAATCTAAACGAACAGGCAGAGGTCCATTAGTTGAAGGTTGGCGTGACACGGTACAACCAATTATGTGTTCTTATAAATTAGTTCATGCTTCCTTTGAAGTTTGGGGTATGCAAACTCGGGTAGAAGATTTCATACACAGGGTAATTTCTATTTGAAAAACTTATTTTCATTTAACTTATATATAATATTATTGTTTCGTACATAATTATGTATTAATATGTCTATATAGTGTATAAGAGATATTTTACTATTGGGTCATCGGCAAGCGTTTGCATGGATCGATGAATGGTACGATATGAACATCGAAGATGTTCGAAAATACGAACAAAAAATGCACGCAGAGACAAATGAAAAAATGAGATTAAAAAATCAAGCCAACGAAAATTCATCAAAACCAGTAACCCCATCATCATCAGTACCTTCATCTCCTAAATCACCAACACAGTCCAATCGATCGTGGTTTTCATGGTCATAGTCGATATTAAAAAAATTAAATTTCTTCAGCCGTATACTAGCTGGTCCTGTAGCTACAGTACAAATTGTGCAAATAAATCTTAGCATTTTTATGTACATGTGTATATATATATATGCTTCAACAATATAATCAGATATCTTTATTGTTTTAACGTGTAATATCTATAAATTTTTTGAAGCATTTTTCTCTCAGCATTGATGTTAAAAGGACAAATATCTTTAATTTCTTGAATTCTATTTTAGATTTTGCACAAGTAATATAAATGTTGTTGACGACATTAAAAATTATTTAAAATATGTTACGCTTTTCGTAATTAGTTATGAAAAGAAAAAGTATCACAGATATAATTTTCAGACTATGTCATTCATCAAATTTGTTTTTTTTTTTTTTTTTTAAACAGATGTAGAATAATATGTGTTCATTGGCTGGCTACTTAAACATAAAGACTTTTTGTTGTTATCACAAATAATTGTTGCATCGTCATTTCCTATATCGTAATAGAGAGATTATTGTCTAATTACTATATATCACAGAAATTGCACAGTAAAGATAGCATAATAAGTGTGAAACGTTGAGTATTTTTAATCTACACTTGAACCTGTTTCTATAAAAGGAAAAAAATCACTGATCATTATTGCATTTTGTTGGGACCAAATATTTTAAAGTGGTTTTGAGTTTTTAAACTCGACGTTCTGAATATGACAAAAATGTGATTATAAACTATGAAAGAATTTCACTAATAAGTATTCTATATAAATTGAAAAATAGTTATTATTACATTACACAAATTTGAAAACAAACGTCTTTTCACTTCTATCCTCTCTCTCTTCATATTTTACCATCACATTAAATATAAATTGAAATATAAAAAAAAAAAAAAAAAAAAAAAGAAAAAAGAAAAAAAAAGCTTGGTGTATTTTATGAATGTATAATATATGAGTGTTCCATAATATATGAGTGTCTTATTATAGATAAAACAAATCTCTACTATTATCGGTACTATACTACTTGATCGATAGAATACGGCTTGTTACTATTACCGGCACTTATATGTCGGTAAATAGTACTCTACTATTTCAACTAAATTTTTCTCAATCTGTTGCGTCCTATGGCTCTTTAAATGGAATCAAGATATTTAATAAAAAAAGAAAAAAGAAAATAAATTTCTTTATCGAAACAGAAGTATATTAATAATTATATATATATATTGTATAAAAAATTTGTATGAATTATTTTGCACTAAACACATATTGACTGAATTTTTTGTTAGCCTGTTCCTTATGTGGCCATGAAAATTATAGACAATTAGTTAATGTATATTTATAGCAATGTTGATTAAAATAAATAACTGATAAGAAGATTCACACGTTGCTCCTAATTTGTTGACCGCTTTGTGATATAAACGGATGTAATCTATCAGCAGGAGGCCAATGTAAAGGTGTTGCAAGGATATGTGCCATTTCTCCGGCGTGGCCTGAAAACAGATTGAATTAACGAAGAACAATCGTTGTATAACTTTTAGTCGCTTTACATACATCGATTATAATTATCTGCGAGTCTAATAAAAGGATATAGCATAGGTAGTTCACCGAATCTTGTTGATTCCTCTAATTCAGTTTCTTGTAGAATCTCCTAAATTAATAAAGTACGTAAGAATTTATAATAGAGATTGTTAGCAATGCAGAATTCAATATGTTCTCATTACATTTTGATCATTTTCATTGAATCTTGATGTAGTCATTGATTCAAAGCGACGATTTTCATTAGTTCGTAATTGTTTCGGTGCTTCGGTAATTAACTCGTTGAATCGTGCAGCAACTTGTTTCCATTTTGTTAGATCGGCTGGCTTTATAAATTATAAACTCGTTTACGAGGATGTATTTTAAAAGATCTTTGTTTCGAGGATCTTACTTTTAACGTGAAAAACACGGGTAAAAGAGCTATAGGTAAAGGAGATCCTTGTAATTCTGTTCGTTCGGAAGGCGGTCCAGAAAGTGTCAAATGTCTAATTAAATCTAGAAGATCAGTCAGAAGTTCGCTATGACGACCACTGACATCTTGTCTTATTAAACCAAGGGCGTCGCGTGCGACTACTCCTGCCGTTACTCCAGGATTATCAGCTAATTGAAATAATAATATTCCTTATTCGTATCGCATTATATGTTTCTACAATGTTAACAAACTCATTACGAAATGTCTATATTGTCGTTTTTACCCTACGATGACACGATTACAACATTTACGTATTTCTCTTTCATTTTATTTTTGCTGACTGCGAAATAATACGCAATAACGTTTTACTTTGCGAAATATGGCATATGAAGAATCGAAGTATTTAGAACGACGAGTTTCAATCATTTCGTAAGAATTTTACAGATGCTGGTTCATCGTAATATTTTTTATCATTTATATTATACATTTGTACTTACGAGATGTTGTAGTATAAAGTATATTTTTCTAGTAAAAAAAAGAAAGAAAGAAAGAAAAAGAAAATAAAGAAATAAAGAAGTTAAACGTTGAATTTTTTGATCGTTATAAAGATCGATTAAAAAGAAGATCGAGATAATAGATGGAATAAATAAATAAATTACGATTCAAACAAAGAAAAGAATTACACTCAAGCTAAGAAACTCCAAAAAAAGAGAGTGTTAAAAACATTTTGATAACGTATTTTCTAATAACCCAAAATTAATTCTTGAACATGTTGCGGCATGACGGGTTTTTTCAGACGACTTAAAAAAAGTTGCAAAGCAGCAGCGCATTCCAGAGCAACATCATCGCCGAGCTCGAATTGTGGCTTTTCTCCCTTTTTTAACGAATTCAAGATTCGATGTCTGAGCTTACGGCGTCCTGCTCTACGAAATAGGCCTTCCTCTCGTGCGTCTTAAAGATTATTTTTTTTTATTTTGTTATTTATACTTATCATTTAAGTGTATTTTATATATGTTATTTATAATATTATTCAAAAAACGAACGATCGACGTTATACGAAACTTACGTTCTTTCAGAAAATGAATGATTTCTTTGACCACCAAGAGAGATTTTTTCGATATTATTTCATCGCCTGCATCCTGCCTGTTTTAATAAACAATTGATGTAAATAAATAATAAAATATATAAATAAAGTATATGTAACAAAATATATCAATTTCATTTTTCTTTTTTCTTTCTTTCTTTTTTTTTCTATACGATAATTATATCGATCGTAAAATGTCCGATTTTTTTTTGCGAAACGAACCAGAGATATCGTTCGACGGACTTATCACATATTCATGAGGCATACGTTTTGATAATCTAATCGGGAAACAGATTAGCTATATGCTGTATTGCGGTTTAGCACTATTTCGAACAATACGCGTAATATCGCGAATTCGTGAATAATTATCCTTGACACGTAGGATCGAGCGGCTATAATAGATACGCGACATGGATATGATAAAAATCGCTCGATACACCAATTGCATTTTTTAATGTTTCTATTGTTAACCATTCAAATACCTTCTTCAGAGATTTATGAATGTAATGAAAATGTGAACCACTAATAATACCATTATTGTTATTTATATATATATGCACTGAATTTCCTAGTCATATAAAATATTTTTAATGCTTTCGTAGAATCGAATAAATACATATCGCTTGAATTCCTTCGATAAATAATGAATATCCATCGGACACTGGTAAATAGAAATTTAATAAGCGCCATATCATATTGTCAATTATGTGTACGATATATTATACGAAGTACGATCAATTATGCTTCCTGTTTCATTTAATTTCAATTATAATTATTATCACGGAGATATAAAAAAGAATTCACTTCCGATCACTATCACGGAAGTATAAAAAGAGAAAAATATAAATAAAATAACTCTTACGATCAATAATATTGCACAATGATCTCGAAAAATGAGAAGAACAGAAACAGGAAAGAGAGATGAGGAAAGAAAATATTTTTCATTGGAATCATAACAATCTCAAATACGATCGTTCGAAGACGAGCTTATAAAAACGCGAGAATCATTCAGCACTGATACATAAGTAAGTAATATGACGAGGATTATTGCCATCTCTGTTAGAACCATTTTCTTTTGCGTGTTTGCAGATGTAGTTTGTGGATCGCAGAATTATTATTGGAATAACGCAAGAACGAGATTTCCAAAACATGCTTCCTGTACCTCGTGTAATCGAGACTGGGCAGACACCTTGTCATCTCCCTGGTAAGAGGCTTAATGATAAAAAAACAGGATAAAAAGAAAAACGAAAACGTTCGCCAAATGTAGAGATTAAACAACGAGAGACCCATTTAGTCTGACATCTTGTCGTATCTCCTATAAGAGGCTTCATAGTAAAATATAAAAAAGGTTGCCTAATGAAAAAATAAATTTTTTAATCTTTTCTTAAAAGCAAAAGAAAAAATGATAATCTGATTAATAATCGACAAATAAACATAAGTAATTAGGATTCATGGCTTTTTTTTAGGTATCCAAGACAAAACTACGAGGAAGTACCAAACAACAGGGAATATCTTGATTTCGCTGAAAAATCCTACAACGAATGGGTTCCTTCAAGCCCAATGTCAACGTCTTATTCTCTCAACAAATACGAACACCCATCGAGAAACGGAGGTGACGATCCCACAGACGTCGCAATATCCGGAACGGGAAATCCGTACCAACATGAAGATTCCTTTGAAGATCGAGAATCACAAAGGTTCGATCCTTATTTGGCTTCTAAGACTTCCACCGCTTCATTAAGCCAAGAAGGAACGTTAAACCAACATCCTTTTATGTTAATGACAAACTCTGACAATAATAATAGATTACTGAGTCGAAACTATCGGCCTCAAAAGTTTCATGAATTCGGTGATCACTCAATAAGGAATGTCGAGAACAATCAAGAGTACAAAGTCGATCGATCGAATCGAATGAATGAAATTCTTTATCGAAAGGTTCAATCATTATCGCAAGAAAATACCAAGGATTATCAGCCCTCGAAAAAATTTCTAGTCGTCTATCGTGCCGATCAAAACGAAAATTCGTTCGAACTCGAGGATGATTCCGCTGATGTCTTTAGAGAATCGAGAATTCCTCCTGAGAGTTTAGAGGAGATCGATGAATCGGTTTCTTACGTAGATTCGAATTCTTTCTTTAGACACAATCCTTCGGAAAATAAAATTATCGATTCCATGCCATTCGTCGATAGGTCTAAGCTGTTTCTAAAAGAACAAAACAAACATAATAATTATTATGATTTGTTAAAGAAATCTAATATCCCTAAAACTGTACGATTTATCGATAGAGATCAGCTGTTTCCCGATCGTAAAGAAATTGCCTCATTTTGGCAGTTTCATCGGGATAAATCATCAGAGAGTCTAACACCCAATAAAGATTATAAAGCGAAAGAATCTACGAAAGATGGCTCTTTTTTCGGCCAACATGACATTACTAATAACGAGAAAGAAAAGTTATTTCCCATGGAAGGATTAAATATGTTCAACATGGAACATAATGCTACCAAGGGAACTTTTTTAAAGTTTGACCCCGATATTTTAGATGATATTGAAAATCCTCCTACTGAACCGACAGAACCAATTACTATGAGCGAATCTACAGAGAGTTCGATGATGACAGAGAATTAATGATGATAATACGATTCCTTTGTGCTCAACATTTTCTATGCTCTCTTATTGTCTTTTGCTTACTCGATAGTAAAGATGTATGTATATAGAATATATATGTAATAGAAAGTATCGTACTTATAAATTCTCCTATGAATACGCCGAAAGTTATGTACATTGAAACTTCGAATATCACCTTATGTATTTTATAATATAATAAAATTTGAAAATTGATAAAAATAAAAATATGTTACACATAAAACCTTTGTTTTTCTTTTTTTTCAGATATAAAAGTTTTCTCTTTACATAAGCCGTATTTTTGAAACAGAATATCTTTCATTTTTCTTTTATATATCACTTCAAACAATTTATCTTTATTGCTTCCTATAAAATAAAAACTTTCGATTACGATTGAGAGAATCAAGGAAAAGGAAAATAGCTTTTAAGTTGAGAATATACGGACATTTTAGAATAAGACGTTTGTACTTATCGACATTTACTTTTATACAAGATTTATCAAAAGGATAGAGATTCTTATTAAAGAAATGAAGAAAACATGTTAAGTGTAAATATATATATCGTTTATGATGGAAATGAAATATTTTGAAGAAATTTCGTTATTAAATTCTTAGTTCAATCCAATGTATAAAATTAATCTTAATTCAAAATTAAAAATATTTCATAGATTTCAAACGTCTGCTTCTTAATTATGCATATATATTCGGAATATTAGGAAATAGATAATTCATAAATATAAAAATATAGCTGCAAATAATTGCTTGAAATATTTGGTTTCAAATATTCAAATACAATATATAAAATAATGCGTTATCGTATTGCAAAAGGAAAATTTTTTTCGCATTATGCGTAAGGAAGAGATTTCGTAATATAAATGAAAAATTCGCATCGTTGTTATTTACGCAAGAACAAAATGTCAAATATTATTTAGCTCACGCATTTTAAATATTATTTGATTTACGCATTTCGCGATCGCCATGTGCAGTAATTTCGAAATTGGCACGATTAACCTAATGAAAAGTAAAGCCAGACGTCATCGATATGACATTGTGTATTTTCGATGCGTATGCGATTGTGCAAACTTGCATACCAATATTTCGCATGAGATGGCAAAATATGTGTGGCAGTGATTTCTTTAAAAACCTGGATCGAATCGTTCGTCTTCACTTCGGTTCTTTAGTTCGATCTCTTAACAACAGTTTGAAAAAAAGAATCATGCGTCTTACGATCGTGCAGTTCCTTTTGATGCTGGTCCTAGCTTTGGCTGTAGCTGGACCAGTATCCAAAATTTCTGAGAAGAAATCTTTGGTCGATAATACGAAACTCGTAAAGGAGGTTCCGAAGATCGAAGAGATCGGCGATGAAAAGGATCGATCGAAGAAATCTACCACGACTTTCTGCGTGGAAATCCGACCTGGAAGCAACGAACCTGTTCAGATACCTTGTGCTTGCAAGAACAAGGAAGGAAACGTTCCACAATTAAGCGTTCAACAAACTCCTGATAGCCCAGCTCTTTATTCATCTCCTCAATCGGTCCCAGCACATCCACACAGTCCTCAGAGCGTGAATATTATCCATGCACCATCTCAGCCACCTCAAACATTAAACATCATTCAACCAGCACCGACTCTGCACGCCGTACAATTCCTACAACCTCAAGGCAATAATCCACCAGCTATCCAAACCCTTAATTTCTTGCAACCATCTGCCCAATTATCCGAGCCAGCACATCAATCTCTTCACATCACATTGCCATCGAAGCCAGAATCAGAATTATCCGAACCTGTTTATTCTGAGAAAATTATCCTGCCACCTTCCGAATCTGCACCTCAGCCAGAATCTCAACCAGCTCCTCAGTCAGCTCCTCAGCCATCTCCTCTGCCAGTCGTTCAGCCAGTTGTTCAGCCAGCTGCTCAGCCAGAACATGGCGAGCACTCGCATAAATCGGAAGTTCATGTGTCGGTTATGACCGAAGACAAGAAGGATAACGAGGAACAAAAACCTTACTCAGAGGTCGTCGTACAACCTCCAAGACCTGTCGAAACTATCAAAGTGGTACCAGTGGCTCCGATTCGTCAACCCTATGAAGAACAAGTCGTCGTTGTGCCAAATCCTGTTTTAGTAACGAATCAACAGGAAAATTGCCCTCCTACTAGTATTGTTCAAGTACCATCGGTTCCTTACGGAGCGAACTACGAATCGGTCATCCAAGTACCAGGATCAACGTTTCAACAATCAGGACCATTCCACACCGAATGCAGCTGCAAACAAACGCATCCAGCACATCCAGATGCATCTTCCTCATTAAGGACTCATTTTAAGGACAAGGGTACGAAGATTATACCAATGATCATCTATCCTCCTGCTGCATCCTCCGCTCCTGTATCATCACCCGCTCACTATACCTCGGAACTGGCTTCTCTTCCTCGCCCATCTAACTATCCAATGGTCATTATGCAGACGACAAGAAATAAGGACGGAATGCAACCAGAAGAAATGGTAAATAACTGATTATTTCAACTAAACACCAAATTACACGCATTGAAATTCATTTTAATGAAATTAATAAATTTACTATTACAGTCTGATATGAAAACCTATAAATCTATGGACGGCTCGGCTCGTTATAGCTATGATCAAAATCCAAATATGTACTACGATATGAGTACAGGAATGCAACTTATGGATATCGGCCGTCAAGCTGCCCCGACTCTCGAAAATCGAAAAGAAGAAGAAAACATGATGAAAACGAGCGGATTGCTTAACGAACCTCTGAAACCTAGATTCACAAGAAACGATAAGGATGCCAAGATAAACGAGAAAATAATCGAGGAGAAAACTTCATCGACGAAAATCGCTTAATTCGAAGGACCGGCTTTCAACGTTTTCAGTGGATAATCCATTAAAATTACTTTGAAACGTCTCATTCTCTATTTTCTTATTGTTTATCTTGTATCTTTCGAAATATTACGATCGATAAGATGTACAAATAAATAAAATATAAATAACATGATGTTACCTCTTTGAAGTCTGTGTACCCATCCTTTTTTTTTCAACGATTTGATTTCTTTATTTGTAACATACTCACAAGCGCTTTACCTTCGATTCGAATAACAAAACATTTCGTATGCTAAAATATCTTTAACACGAGATAGATTTAAATAAGGTTAAGAATTTCTCTTAACGTATCCGATCTCAATAAGCGTTCCAAATATTACGATTGAATGCCTAATAGCGAGTTTCTATCGAATTAATTTTATATTAATTTTTAATTAAGCGTTGTATTTGCACACATATATCTGAGATTTCATTGGTCGAAAGAAAAATAATATCGTTAAGGTGAATTTTCAATAATTATAAAAAAATTAATTTCGTTTACGCTAACACGCACCTATCATATCAGTGCATAAGCTTGTGTAGATTATATCTTTCTTACTCGTAACATAACAATCGAATTAGTGTGAGTTAGAATAGGTAGTATTACTAATCTTTGAATTTACACTTTTCAATTTCTCATATCTATATCCTTCTTTGATGATGGCGTGCGTCTTGTAATGATCTATGTTTGATATCACGCAGTACGGTATGCATTTGTTTTACGATATAAATGCATAAATAATAATAAATATAATTAATATATATATATAATAACTAGTACTATATAAACTTCTGCTTCTTATGCTATAAAAATATTGTACACTTCTAGTCGCTTATCAGCTTAAAATATACGGTTTTATTGTTATATTTTACGGGTTTTAAAAAATTTACAATAATGTCCTACCATAGAAACATACAATTTATCTTTCCCAATTCTAGATATTATTTTTATTATTTTGTAGTTATATAACCATTAATAATTAACTTTTTAAAAGTTTTTAATTTGTTTCAACAATATTTATTTAACAGATCTTCAATTGTTGATCGTGAGCAATGTGACCATAGAATCAACGTATCAATTTTCGAACTAATATAATTTCTTTTCAACTAAAAAAAAAAAAAAGAAAAGAAATAAGAAAAGAAAAGAGAATATATACATATGTATATTATTTATATGAAAAATAAAATTCTTAATTTAATTTAACTTTAGAAAAATAGAAGAAAATAAAAAATTCTGGATAAGTTTTCGAAAGATAAGTGAAAGAAAAAAAAATTATTTTCTCGTAAAAAGGGAAAAAATGTATGAAACACAATTCTGATAATAAAAACGTATAAAATATGAAATAATCTTATTCGCGTACGTGTGGCAATGTGAGGCCAGAGACGAAATGCATAAGGAAAAAAAAAATAGGAAAAAAATAAGAAATCATTTATGAGTCCATCTCCGAAGAAATTTACTCCTAGTCATTCAATGCTTTTTTACTAGTTTATTACAACCAATCACTCGTGCCGATTGGGATCTTTTGTTCTCGACATGATTGGGTAAGCAGAAGGACTTAAAAATTTACTCACTACTTAAGAAGCTCTGCGATGGCTCCAAAACACTCGTCCGCGATTTAGGTCGAAATTGTGGGTGGATGATTCGTAGCTGGTTGAAAATGAGGTAGGTCGACATCGAAGTTGGTCGAGATCCTCTTCAATGATGCACTGATTCTAATTCGCGATAGTTATTTATTAACGAACGGACACTGAATTTACTTCGCGAAATTCTACTGCCTTTTATAAATACAGTCTGTGCGACTGTTAAAAAAATAAAACACTTTGCGAACTAACTTTAACGACTGCATTGCACGCAGTCAATGAAAAAACACTTGTTTAAAACGCGAAACACGAACGAACAAACACTGCTTCTACTTCGCGAATTTTTGATTTTTATTTTAGTGGTACAAACATTCGATTACTTTATTGCTACACGCGCGATTGCAATGAAGTTCTGAAACAAAAAGATACAAACAAAATAATTAGTATCACTGTTATAATAAGAAACTGTATAAATTATTCAAGAAATATGTGATATAGAAATATACTTACTTTAAGCTTTCGTTGGTACTTGCAGGAAAGATATTCTCAGAAACTTTCAATGTTTACTCGTCGGGATACAAAGAAAGTCTGATCCAGAAACTCTCAAAGTCGATCAAGACTTGATTTTGTTGATGTTCCACGTAGCCAATGACCGTTAGTTCAAGGTTTAAGTCTGAAAGAAAATACTTTGAAATTAATTTATATTTAACAAGTGTCCTGAGTCATCTAATATTTGAACGAATGTATAATTGTTTAAATATTAGTTTTCTGTACATGGTGTACATTATATTTTGTTTAAATAATTATAAAATTACCAAAAGTATTAATATTTTAATCCCAAACGTTTGGAAAGAGAGATCTCCGACGTTTACTCGTCGAAATGCGAAGGAAGACTGGAGCGATAAATATCAAAGTCAATAGAAGATTTGTTTTGTTTATATCAAATGTATTCTACGACCCGGAGATCAAAATTTAATCGTATTGAAATGTTAAAGTAAAATTATTTTATATTTAATGTGCGTCTCAAGTCATGTAATGTTTAAAAGAATGTATAATTGTTTAAATATTAGTTTTCTGTACGTGATGTACATTATATTTTGTTTAAATAATTATAAAATTACCAAAAGTATTAATATTTTAATCCCAAACGTTTGGAAAGAGAGATCTCCGATGTTTACTCGTCGAAATGCGAAGGAAGACTGGAGCGATAAATATCAAAGTCAATAGAAGGTTTGTTTTGTTTATATTAAATGTATTCTACAACCCGGAGATCAAAATTTAATCGTACTGAAATGTTAAAGTAAAATTATTTTATATTTAATGTGCGTCTCAAGTCATGTAATGTTTAAAAGAATGTATAATTGTTTAAATATTAGTTTTCTGTACGTGATGTACATTATATTTTGTTTAAATAATTATAAAATTACCAAAAGTATTAATATTTTAATCCCAAACGTTTGGAAAGAGAGATCTCCGATGTTTACTCGTCGAAATGCGAAGGAAGACTGGAGCGATAAATATCAAAGTCAATAGAAGGTTTGTTTTGTTTATATTAAATGTATTCTACAACCCGGAGATCAAAATTTAATCGTACTGAAATGTTAAAGTAAAATTATTTTATATTTAATGTGCGTCTCAAGTCATGTAATGTTTAAACGAGTGTATAATTGTTTAAATATTAGTTTTCTGTACGTGATGTACATTATATTTTGTTTAAATAATTATAAAATTACCAAAAGTATTAATATTTTAATCCCAAACGTTTGGAAAGAGAGATCTCCGACGTTTACTCGTCGAAATGCGAAGGAAGACTGGAGCGATAAATATCAAAGTCAATAGAAGATTTGTTTTGTTTATATCAAATGTATTCTACGACCCGGAGATCAAAATTTAATCGTATTGAAATGTTAAAGTAAAATTATTTTATATTTAATGTGCGTCTCAAGTCATGTAATGTTTAAAAGAATGTATAATTGTTTAAATATTAGTTTTCTGTACGTGATGTACATTATATTTTGTTTAAATAATTATAAAATTACCAAAAGTATTAATATTTTAATCCCAAACGTTTGGAAAGAGAGATCTCCGATGTTTACTCGTCGAAATGCGAAGGAAGACTGGAGCGATAAATATCAAAGTCAATAGAAGGTTTGTTTTGTTTATATTAAATGTATTCTACAACCCGGAGATCAAAATTTAATCGTACTGAAATGTTAAAGTAAAATTATTTTATATTTAATGTGCGTCTCAAGTCATGTAATGTTTAAACGAGTGTATAATTGTTTAAATATTAGTTTTCTGTACGTGATGTACATTATATTTTGTTTAAATAATTATAAAATTACCAAAAGTATTAATATTTTAATCCCAAACGTTTGGAAAGAGAGATCTCCGACGTTTACTCGTCGAAATGCGAAGGAAGACTGGAGCGATAAATATCAAAGTCAATAGAAGATTTGTTTTGTTTATATCAAATGTATTCTACGACCCAGAGATCAAAATTTAATCGTATTGAAATGTTAAAGTAAAATTATTTTATATTTAATGTGCGTCTCAAGTCATGTAATGTTTAAACGAATGTATAATTGTTTAAATATTAGTTTTCTGTACATGGTGTACATTATATTTTGTTTAAATAATTATAAAATTACCGAAAATATTAATATTTTAATACCAAACGTTTGGAAAGAGAGATCTCCGACGTTTACTCGTCGAAATGCGAAGGAAGACTGGATCGATAAATATCAGTCAATAGAAGGTTTGTTTTGTTTATATTAAATGTATTCTACGATCCGGAGATCAAAATTTAATCGTATTGAAATGTTAAAGTAATATTAATTTATATATAACGCACTTTCCGATTGAAATAATAATAAAGCATTCGCTTGAACATAATATATATATATATATATATATATATATATATATATATATATATATTGTATACACATATATATACACACACCCGCGCGCGTATATATATATACATATATATACGCATATATATGAATGTATTATTATTTAAATATTAATTTACTCAACTCCGTGTACACCTATCATAAAATTATTTTATTCTAATGACGTATTAACACTTACGTAATGCTTTTACGAACGTTTACCTATATTATATGTGTACAAAGAACTGAAAGAGTATTTATCTGCTTACCTGGCATTTAAAACACGAATTTGTCCAAGAAATTATATATGCCAGCGTGTCGATTTATATGGGTCAGTAGTGATCGCAGAATAAGATCAAATTTCTTCATCGCCATACTCAGTTTCGTGTATTCGTGTCCATGTGTACAGTATCTGTGTGACAGCATACGAGAAAATTTTTATGTATGTATATTTTGTCATTAAATACACGTATTTTTCCAAGAAATTATATCGTTCGGTGTGATAATGCTTCTTCTTAGAATTTATATAGATAGTAATGTTCGAAAATATAGGATAAAATCTTTTATTTTCTTACCTTATTCCTTACTTCTTTGTCTCTGCTTCTCTGCCGAAAGACTGCAGAGCTTCTAACTACTACCGAGTTCATAACAAATATTCCATATATAAGGCAGTTTTTAATTAATACTTATAGATCAATTTATAGGCAATTACAATAAAATATCATTCTTACTGTAGATTTACAAGAGAAATTAATCATAAAAAAGATACATTCTTTGATTATTCGATTTATTAATAAACAACTTTTTGACTCACGAGATAGAAGAAAGAAGAAAGCTATGTATAATAAAGCGGGAATTTATATATCTATGGCGGGAATTTGTTTTAGATATTTTAATAGGATATAATCAAGTGATTAATAGCAATTTTGAATGATTTTTCATAGTTAAATATTATTTTCTATGCTATTTTTCAATAATATGTTAAGAAATATTAATATATTTATTAATGCGTAATATATCTAAAATGATGCAATTCTCATGTGCCAAACGTATCGTTTGGCCAGCTTTACAATGTAGATGACGCCATTGGCATTCCAGTTTGTATCATCCTGACGTGGGTCTATATCGTCCTCGTTAATTACAGGTAATTACTAGATTTTTTCTAACGTACATTAACTACCTCTTTCTATATATCAAATGATAGCTAAATGCATGATTTTTATAAGGCCGCGTTTGCAAGTCGGGCCCTCAATGCGTATAAAAAATATTCGTGAAAATAAAATCGGTCTCGAGCGTCCTCCTTTTTCTTCAATTTTCTGGCTTTATTTTCATAATATCGATACTTTTCTCTCTTGATAACGATGCTCTAATTAATAATTTTGCATTAATAGTTGTGATTGATCGATACTTTGTATTATATTCGATTTTTATTTACGATTGCATCCACACACGATATGCACACATGACGCACATAAATACATATATATATATACACACACGTATATTCTCCTATACACATATACATACACTCTTAATCTTATCCTTTACTAATTAAACTTACACTTTTCAGATTTTCAAAAATTCCGAGCTAGAATAGCAGAACATCGAAGTGTATAAAATCAGTGTTAGTGCATCATTTTTCACGATCCTGTGGCAGGAGGATATTCATTGTGCAAAGAATCAATAATACATACCGTAAGTAAATTTTTTTTTTAAATATTTCCTCAATAATCGAAAAGGATAAAAAATAACCTACAATATGATCGAAAGTTCGAATTCTGCGAAGATATTTGTGTGTATATACGTAGATATATCTATGTACATGAGAAGCATTTATTAGGACGTGTACTTCGTCGATTTGACCTTCGTGTGCATGTGTGTCATTATCCGTGTGTGAAAATGTACTTTTCTTTGTCACTTTTTTCTCATCGAAAACAACAGATTCTTTTCTAAGAAATTATATATATATATATATATACACACACGAATGTCAGTCCAGTTGTAGGTAGTTTTATATAGGTACATAGATATAGGTAGTTTTATATAGGTACATAGGTATTAATTCGAAATGACGATTGATATTTTGTATTAAATTCGATTTTCATATACGATCGTATATACACACCATACAAACACAGAAGTATACGATCAATATAGAACGTCCATATCAGTATATACCAGTATATGTCAGTTTATACATCTATATTAATTACGAGTAATTAGTATTTATTTTTTAAGATACATTATCTTTCAGTATATCACTCGATTCCTA
Source organism: Vespula vulgaris (assembly GCF_905475345.1). Classification (NCBI taxonomy): domain Eukaryota; kingdom Metazoa; phylum Arthropoda; class Insecta; order Hymenoptera; family Vespidae; genus Vespula; species Vespula vulgaris. Next base: position 3,564,808 of record NC_066594.1, read on the forward strand.
AAAATGTGTTTTTTATGGTGTATTGTTCGTAAATCGTGATAATAGTATTGAAAAAGAAATATTAATGAAAATAAAAGTGATGATTGCATATTACGTCTTCTTTCTTTCGTATTTTTTTGGTATTATTTCTCTATAGATTTTACTTTTCTCTCCTAATTATGTGATTATAGAATATTTGTGATGTATTTCGACGGTTCGTATAATTTTATATCGTATTTATAAAAATTTTATATTTTCGTTTATTAGATCGAGAAATTATCCATTAATTGACTAGTGACGTATCTGCGCATGCGCGGCGCGTTTGCGTAATCGGCTTGTCGGTGGATACTACGCCATTTTGTGTTCGGTGATCGACAGCTACACACGGAAGCCGTATCGTCCTCATTAATTTCAGGTAATTAATATATTTTTCTACTCTACACTGTCTTCCTATGTATCAATCGATTGCTAAAAACGCGATTTCTACGCGTAAATGTTCGCAAGTCGGGGTATTTCCGCGTTTAAAAGATATTCGCGAAAATAAAATCTGTCTTGGAAGCTATTGCGTCATACTTTTATTTTTTAATTTTCTAGCTTTATTTCCACGATATCGATATTTCTCTTACTTTTTAATGATGCTTTTAATAATAATTTATCATTAATTATTCATCATTAATCGTATTTTCTATTATATTCGATTTTCACACACACACACACACACACACACACACACACACACACGACGTTTGGGATTTTCCCAAGTACTCATATATGTATATATACATATATATATAATACACACATAATAAATATTTTCTCTACTAATTCATCTTTTGTTTTTCAGGTTTCCAAGAATTCTACGTACCGACAGCGAAACATCCCGGCTTTCTTTTTCTACATATACTTTGGCCTTCGTCCTGTGTACAAGGTAAGTCTTTCTCCTTTAACATACAAAGCGAGTTTAATAGAGAAAGATAGATAGCACTCGGTAAACTAACAATCAGAGATCGGCGTATTTCAAAGAAATCTCTTGATCGAGCGTGTGACGAAAACAATGGAACGTTCGAGTTCCTCCAAGGTGATATAGTACACTTTAGTTTTACAGAATCTTTCGGCATGAACGCAACCAAGGAAACGTGGATTAATTATTTCCTTGCATTTATTTTATTTTAGAATATTTTAATTCTACTTTTGTTTGCATTTATTTGATATCATAGGAAGAAAGTATAGATCATTGCACAAGAAAGTATACAAATTTGTATAGTTTATAATTCGGTCGATTGGTGCAATTATTGTTTTATTTAGAAAATTTATAACATTTTCGTTACTATCGTCATACGTAGTAATTCTCGCGTGAATAAAATTATAATTGGTTTGATTAAAATATATCTTAAGCATGTACTACCGAGAGCTATATACTTTGATATATCTCAAAAAGCTTTATTTAATATTAATTAAATTAACATTGGATTAAATGTCAGACATTAATTACTTATTAATATTTTTCAATAATATACTTTTTAATATGTCATCTTTGGTAATGATTCATAGGACATGTGTTTTATAAATGTATTTTTTTTATATATGAAAAAAGAAAAATCTATCACTGTATGTTCTAACTTTGCAAATTTTAAAAATTATTTGTGACTGGTCTTAGAATTAGTGTTTGCTTGTACTATTCTAATCTGCTTTTTATAGCTAAATAAGCTAATTAAATATAATTAGATTAAATAGAAATTTGAGAATTAGTGTTATACTTGCATTATTCTTTATTTTCTTAGGCATAGAACACTCAATGTTTCTTCCATAAATTTCCAAATTTTTTAACATAACCATATTAATAATCTTAATTTCTTTATTAGCTCAAAAAAAAAGAAGAATCATTCTCTTCATCATTACGGGGCAGGATGCTCATCATACAAAGAACCAGCAAACATTCCGGTAAGTAAATGTTACTTTACATATTTTTTTAATAAATTCAATAAGTTTATAATATAACAATGATACTAATAATTTGATTTTTGTTTCTTTTTCAGTTCAAATAAAAAAAGAATCATCCTCTTCACCATCCTAGGGCAGGATACCCATCCTGCAAGCATCAACGAAGATTTTAAGTAAGTAAAGTTTTTTATTAAACATTTCTTCAATAATTTAAATGATTTTTTATTATAACAATGATACTAATAATTCTGTTTTTGTTATTTTCAGAACATCATTGCAACCGTGCGTGAAGCAATGAATAAATCGAGTGTTGTATCGCTAAAATAAAAACCAAAAGATCGCGAAATAGAAGCAGTGCTTGCTCGTTTGCTTAAATTATACCGCGTTTCGCGATTTAAATTAATTTCAAGTGTTCTTGTGTCGACTGCGTGCAATGCAGTCAGTTATAGAGTCAGTGTTTGCTCGTACAAAGTGACTTTAACAGTCACGTAGACTGTACTTATAAAAGATGCTAGATTTTCGCGAAGTAAATTCAGTGACCGTTCGTTAATAAATAACTACCGCGAATTAGAGTCAGTGCATCACTGAAGAGGATCTCGACCAACTTCGGTGTCTACCTACCTCATTTTCAACCAGCTACATATCATCCAACCTCAATGTCGACCTAAATCGCGGACGAGTGTTTTGGAGCCACCGTAGAACTTCTTAAGTAGTGAGTAAATAAATTTTAAGTCCCTCCAGTGCTCAATCATGTCGAGGACGAAAGGTCCGAATCGGCACGAGTAACTGGTTGTAATTTTTTATATAAATTATTGACGAGCATGACCGTGAGTAACTCCTCTTTTGGATTTACTCGCGAGTGGTATATTTTTAATCGCCTGTGTTTTCATTGTTTATATCTGTTTTATTAGTTTAGGATAGGGTCTTCTTGTTTCATAGATTAGATTAATTAATAGTGTAATTAATAAGCACTTTTTTATTCGTGTTTGCCCGCGATATTAGTAATGAAATCGGATATTAATTTATCCGATTTCGTCAAAAAAAGCGTGTAATGTGATCTACGTTATATGCATTGCTTCGTATTTAGTCTATTTAATCGCGATTTATTTCGATATATCGATATAGATGTAGTGAAAAATGAACAAGAAGACAAACGCGACGGATAGATTCTGGAAGATAAGTGATGGATCATGATTTTGTTCTTTAATTAGAAATTAGTCACTTGTTAAAAGGAATCGTCCGAGGTATTTTGATTATTGTTACATGAAAAATTAATGAAATATTCAATCTATTTTGTTCATAAAAGAAAAGTCTCAATAAAGTCATTGTTTTTGAAAGAAAAAAGTCGAGTAGAATCATTGCTAATAAAAAACAAAGAGACTTGTAGAGTCATAGTTCGTAGGCCCTAGAATAAGTTAATCATTTTTTAGATCAGGATTTTCAGCTTCTAACAAACTAATTCCCGTTTCTCCCCCCCATACTTTCTGCGTTCTCATTTATGCGTGTGCCCAGGTGTTACTCGTATGGGTGAGAAACTGTTAGTATGGGTTTAGTTTTAAGTTTTCCCATATTGGCGACTGTCATAGCGTTAGTGATTGCGCACGATGTACCTTGTATCTGTGTGTTCGTGCTAGGTGGTGCATTGTACATCGTTTCGCGATTATTTATAAATAAATACGAATAAAACAATTACACTAATAGATTATTATTTAAAATACTATACTAATATATTATTATTCATATCGTTTTGCATAGTAGAGTCAGCACATATTGTATGGAAATATTCGTATATTACTAGTATGCATATATATACTAGTATATACTAGTATTTTTTGCTTTAGTCTTTTACGCAATAATCATTAGCCTTGACAGTCGATTACAGCAATTGGTACGTACTCCTAATATATTAGAAAAAATACGCGTTTGAGCTAGGGTGTCGGAGGTGCCCCGGGGCATACTCTCTAGTGTAGGCTTTTGCACCCTGGCGGTATGTGAGAGAATCGTGGAGTGTGTGTGTTGGAACGAATGTCTTGCTATTTTTTAAATATAGGTTATAGGCAGGCAGGTAGCATACCTTTTTCTGTGTGACTGTGTATTTAATTTTAAGTAGGTAGGACCGGATACAATGCGTTCTAATTTCCACTCAGAAGTGGAATGTTCCGTATCCGCATATTAGGCAAAGTTTCAGCAAATTTTACAATTATTACAGCATGTTTGTGTCTTTTTTTTCCCTCATATTTTGCTGATGCTCTGTATTGCAAGATATACGTATCAGTATCGAACAGTTTAAAAGTCTTTGCATTTGTTTAAAAATTTCTTTCCTTCGAATTAGCAAAGATTTTTGAACGTGTTGGATACTTAGTATTAAGTATATTAACACTTTGCACTCTCTTTTGTGATTTGTTTTTTATAAAGTATATATCATTTTTTATACATGTAGATATAGTAAAGTAAAAATAGTAAAAATACAAAGTAAACATGATTCTTTGTTTCTTTGGCCTTTGAAAGGATAAGACCATGAGATGTATCATAGATTTTGTAGTTTTTTTCGATACTTTTTAATTATTTAAATGCGAAGTGTTAATAATAGGTTCATCGATTAGATTAGATATTTGCTTGGGCATTCGAGTAAATGTGTCTGTGTAAATGCGTACGATTGATGGATTCTTCCGATCCATTGATCGTCCACAGACTAGGATAGTTTATAAAATGTATAATAAGCTTTCATTTTTTATTTTTATTTTTTTTTTGTAATCCTTGTTAGGGAATGCTCTATAGCAATTGTTAAGGCACGAAGAAAAGAAGAGGCTATATGCCGAAGAGGCCCCCACAAACTGTGGCTCAAGAGGGCAACTATCGACGACGAGTCATTTTTTCGGAGGATCATAATATGTTCCTTTGATAATGGCTCGTGGTCTTATCATATATTTTTATTTTTTTACCACGTTGTCATTTTGCTCGTCAGTAGTAATTGTTATAACTGGACATGATAACTGGAGATATTCCATCTCCTTGGTAAAGTTCGTGCTTGAATCGTTTAATAGATGCACAAGTTTTTAGTTAGTTAAAGTCCAAAATACTTAGATTCGCGTATTATTAGATTTTGTAAATTAATTAACTATCGTTAACATTACAGTAATTATTCTTATACAATATTTAATTTTGATCGAATATTATTAGTAATTTTTGTATAAAGAACGCGATAAAGAAGTAATTGATAGTATAATTCACATACATTTTTTTTATTCTTAGTAATAATATTTGAAATCTTTGTCAATTGTTTAATCATTATAAGTTGTAATGTAGAGTCATGCGTTTAAATTTTAACTTATTGCAACGTGATATAGGAATTGATAAAAATAGATAGGGAATTAAATTGAAAAGTGCATCTACATATTGGCACGTCAAGTGGACTTATTATATTTCATGTTTTTATACATTGATTTTATAATTAATATATTTTCTTTTTGTTACAGGTGATCATCGTTGGATCTGTTAATATCACTCCTCAATTATCGCGTATCAGAATGCTTAAAATGGCTGCTGTTTAAAATATATATGCATTTCTGAAGGCAAACACAAAATTTTGAATATAATTATTTATAATCTTTTAAAAAATATAATTTCAATATATAACTATAACAAATTTCGAATATTTGTGGGATGTACCGAAGATTTTATAGATGTTTATAAATGAAACCTTTAATTAATGAAAATATCTGTTTCAGGTTTACAACTTCAATTATTTCAAAGATTTTATATGTGATTTGTTTTTTATATTGATAATATCGGCAGGCACACAGAATGAAATTACATACTTTTGCAATTTTATTTTGTTTGTTTTTATGATTTGTTGTTTACATACAATTTTTTATTTTTCAGGTATTTGGTAAGGAGAAAATTATTATTGAAAAAAGTAATCTAAAGTTAGATTATAATTATAGTAAATGTTAAAATTATATATAACTATCTTAACTTAGAATAATTTTGTATTATACATTATTTTATAAACTGGTAAAGTATATTAGTAAGTATTTCTTGAAAAATTTCATATTTCTAGTACATCGCTAATTCTTAGGAGTATAATTATTATGCATGGTGAAAATTGCATGTTGGGATTCTAATGCTTCATTTTTTATCCTTTAGCATACTTATCTTAATAGTACTATTACGGCTTCTATTTCTTTCTAAGGTTAAATTATTTTTAAGGTTAGTTTAAGGCAATAATGCTAGATCGATTAATTATCTGTCATTTAGTAATTAAAATAGTTTAAAAAGACTGGATATATATTGGGTGGATTCATAAATGAGTGCCGTTAGTTATAAAACGATACTTACTTATGAATTAATACAATATTTTTTTCATAATTTCCTGAAGTACGCTATTTTAGTTTTAAATCTCTAATTTTAGATTTATCAATAACATAGTATATTAATTATAAATGTAGCATAGTAGCGATTATAAAATACATGTAGTTTGTATATTTCCGGAATGTACAAATTACATGTAAAAATTTGGCCAGTAATTAAGTATAGTAGCGTAGAATTTTGTAAAGATATTTTTAAGATAAACAATAAAGAATTCAAGCTTTTTCTCACGGGTAGGATAGGGAAAAATCATGGTTGATGAACCTTCTATCGACTACGATCGAGTCGATAAACTATTCATTAAACGCGACTAATTAATATGTTATTTTAGCCTGTGGGTCGAAATGTAATTGTGAATTATCCAATTATCATTATTGATAATTCAATTATCATTATTGATATCATTATGATAGTATTATTTTTAATGTTTTTAATATGCAAGTACAACCGGGCGAATGACTGCATATTTCGGTATATTTCTATAATGTTTTTTTCTAATTGCAAATTACATTAATTTGAATTTTTATCAAAAATTTATGAAACAAATTAATACGTACGTATACATATTTTTGAAAAAAGTATAAATGTAATGAATAAATGATAATATTAGTTTTATTGGACAATAAACAATTTAAAAATACGAGAAAAAACATGATGAAAAAGAAGAACTCGTATCTCGAAAAATGCTCGATCTCTCGATATATTCATCCTCGCGAGATACGTAAGATTTTTCGAGTAGCATCTCGGAAGGCAAAGAGTTAAAAAGTCAAACGATCAGGATGGACTACCATTTTTCATGTTTCATGTTTTGCTTCTTCTGACGAGGAGACATGTTGGGTGTCATCCAAGAAATGGCGAATACGATGCGCCGGAATACGATTTTTTTTCTTTAAGTGCTGTTGACTGGACTGATCACGAACACAGAGTGAAGGAAAGCAAAAAGGAAAATTCAGTGTATTACTCTGCATTTATAATATTTTGTAAAATAATATAAGAAAAATCGGAAGTCAAATATTAACATTGTGAATAAGCAATAAAAGCTATGAATAATCGGTTGACGTCATTGCATGGAAAGAAAAAACATTCGATCGATCTGACAGAAGGAAATCAGCGATGCTTTTCTTTCTCTGTGTAAGACCATTCTTCATCTTCCTAGGTGATCTCTTTTTATTTTGTTCTTTATCTTATTCCGTTATTTTTTTCTATCCCTTATTCCCTCATCGTATTTTTCTCGAGGAAAAAGATAAAAGGCCAGGGACGATCGATCGATTCGAAAGTTTACGTGACTCATTTAACGAGTAATTACGTGTCGTAAGAGACGTACGTAAGATTTTTTTTTTATTATTAATAAAGTGTTTCTAATTAAATTGAAACTTTTATGATATCCTTGGAGTTCTTTTCTTTTTTCTTTTTTTCTTAAATATGTATATTATATAGAACTGCCGCATTTCTCCATCTCATTGAATTTATTTATTTCGCCTAAAGGCTTTCTTTTATGTTAAAGCAACGAGAGAAGCTTTCGAATCGATGGTCTTGATCGTCTCAGAAGAGATATTCAATAAATTTAATAATTTTCTTTTCGTTGTCGTAGATATTGTTTGGAATGTTTCAATTTGCATTACTGCTTGTGTTAACCGGTTTCTTGCTATCTCTTGCGATTGTTTCGCGTCTAATGGAGGTTGCCATTACTCTGATATATCCTACCAGTATCTTCTTAGTACAGCAGTTAGTAAAATTATTCGTTGTGAGTATACGAGCTCTTGATGTAATAGAGTATCTATATGTTTATATATACGTACAAGTGTATGAGTTTGCGTTTAGTGAGATAACGTTTTAATATTATTAACAATATTTTAGATAAATCTACTATAAGACGAATAATTAGCGATCCATTTTAAATATATTTTTTTTTGTTATCAACGTTTAATCATATTTTATCTAAATAAAAATAATAAAACTACGATCGATCTGTGAATAAATGAACAGACGTAAAAGAAATTACAAATAAATAGAACGAACATTAATTATTTTATCTACGTATATTAACTTTAGGATGACTCGTACGGATTATTGTGTCATTCTACATACGTTCTTTGAAAATTTTGAACGCGAGAGTAATGATAATTTTGTAAATCATAATACGCGTGTAACGCTCGTGTTACGAGTTAACGTTCGATTTCCGATAACAATACGAAAATGAATTCGTTCGTTAATTTACTTGCTGATACACGTATGTTCCATCGGCTTTATTGCATTCTATAGATAATATCTAAAAAAGTGTCAGTAAAAAAAAAAAAATTATAAGCGAACAGGAAACTGGGACTATTGTATTTTCATCAAATATTAATTTCGATGGATATTTTTTATTTTAATCGGGCGATTAATTTTACGCAAATAGAATTTCAAATTCAAAGAAAATTGAAAGTTTTTGATTGAACGCGAGAAAAAATAGGAAATGTTTGCATTGGCTCAACAATATTCTTTATTTGTCGAACGAATAATTAGAACGATGCTTATTCGAGATATATCTACTTAGAATCGTGTGTATATAAAACACATAAAAATAATATGAATAAATTAGCAACAGGAATAACTCGTGTTACTGTGTTACTTGTTTGTCAATGACGCTGATTACGATATGAACTTTATTTGAAATAAGCTAGAAGATCGGAAACAGTTAAAGGCATTTCGGGTTAATGAGTTTCAGTTGTTGAGAAAAAACAAATTACACTATGATTTTAATTAACGTTTACTCGTTTTGGCCGACCGAAACAGAATTCTCTTCATGTATATAACGAGAATATCAAAATGTTTATACGCGATAATAATGATATACGATATATAATTTTGAAATATTCAAAAATAGAAACATTAAAATATAATAGAATGATTCACATCATATATCTTATTTGATCTTTGTTAAATTTGATTAGTACTCGAATTAATTATTTCATTAATTAATGTCAATCTTATTAACGATTTTTTATTTTCCAAAAACTTGAATTATCAATATACAAAAATGTTTATAACTCAAAAAGAAAATCGAATAGGGCATAGATTCTCTAAATTATTCTCCCATTTTTTTTTTTATAGATAGATATATCTTTCTAGTCTAATCATACATGTCGGTATTTATATAATTTCTTTGCACACGATTTGCTCTCAAGATTTAAGATAATAACAATTTATCTTATCGATGAAGCTTAATCCTTAATTATGAAAATTAAAACTTGTAAAGAATGACAGAAAAAATTACTTTTCCTTAAGTTTTCATGAATTCTTATTTTTAGAAATTTCTTCTATATTGGAAACATATTCATTTCCATTTTCTTTTTAATGCAGCCAAATAGAATTAAATAAGGACATCGAACTATATAATTCATAATATTTCTTTTAACGACAATCTGTTTCCAAACTAAATTATCATTTATGAATGATATTATTTGAATATTTTTGAAAGTATTATAATCAAGGATTAATGCTAAGCGAATGATTTTCGAACAAGGCAGGGCTTGTGAGCCCCATGGCCAGTTAATTTTTCATACTTGGACGTGTACAGTTAATAACGAGCCTATCAGCAAGGATGACTGGATATGTTGGGTGCAAAACCCTCAGCAAAATTTGTGATGTTCATAAGGAGGAAACGGAAGTTCTCGATATTAATTTGAGAGCACCCGTAATACCGTACGAAAGAATTGTTTACCCTCAGGCGGATCATCCCTACGCGAAGCCATTAGAGTTGAATCTCAACGACGATAAAGAAGTCGCATTAACAAATGAAGAACCAGGCGAAGCAGATCAAATTATAGCGAAATCAGAGGATGAAGATATTGATACAAAAGAAGATGATGATTGAAAGATTCTTTTAAAATTAAGAACAAGCAATGCAAGTCCACGTATATATATTATTAGCCAGAAAGAAAGAGAGAGAGAGAGAGAGAGAGAGAGAGAGAGAGAGAGAGAGAGAGGGGGAGAGAAAGAGAGAGAGAGAGAGAAATTATAGCAAGATCTTCTTGAATATAAAAAATGTTTAAAGCAACAATATCCCAGTAATCTAACCATTTAAATTCATTTTGTTGTCCGAAAGTAGCAATACTTTATCGTTATTATAATCTACGTCTGTATGAGGTATCTGATTATTGTAAATTGTAAACAAAAAGGAGATCTTAAAAACGAATAAGTAAACGATTATTTTACTTTACAAAGTCGTCTGTGATTTTTATGATTTGAAATGAATTTTACAATCTAATAAAATATTTTTATCCATTTTTAATTAAAACACAAAAATCCTTGGTGAAGTTTCTCAATTATCGAAATATTTCTTAGAAAGAAAGAAAGAGGGATAGATAGAGTTAATATTTTTATTATCTGATAGAAATATTGATTAGATATTTTTGATTACTAACAAAACATAGTCGAATGAATTAATGATAGAGAATAGAAGGGAAAATAGTTGAAGAAGAAAAGGAGAGTATATGCGAGGTCAACATATCGAGTTAAAATTACGATAACAACTTGATACGAATTTCAAGATGTCTTGTTGATTCGAAACCAAATGCATCGTATGTTTCATTTTCTAATATAAAAATTTCTAAGAAGGTTGAACGAGTAAAAAAAAAAATGATTTCAAGTTCGCTTTCAATTTAAACCCACACCTTTATTCTTCTTCTGCATTTTAAGCTGAAAGACTTGATTGAGGTCATCTTTGTTATCAAGTCGAACTACTGCGAAAGTAGTAACAGTAGCGAGCATCTTCGGGTTATCAATCGAATTCTTATATATTGAAACTTTCAATTACAGTGCGATGATAAGAATAAGAACTGGTTTAATTTTAATCATATTTCTTTTGTTACGTTTTTATGAAAAGATGAAAAGTTTCGAGGATAGCAGATAGAGAAAGTAATTAAACTTACTAATTTTAACTTTCCAATCGTGATATTTCGGGTCTCAAGATTTAAGATTTCATACAAACAAAATTAAATGTAATATTTTTTCTTTTTTTTTTTTTTTTAATTTAGTGGATAATGTGAAAGATTGAAAGTATATTAAAAACTACTTATTAATTATTATTTATAAATAGTAGTATTATTTGCTTTTTTTTCTTTTCGTTTTTATTATATTTCTTTTTATTTTATTTTGTATTTATAAGCATATTTTTCTAATTAAATGTGGCATCTTTTATCTTTTGTATATCCAATCGCTTGCCGAGAAAATTACGTCGAAACGTTCGTCATAAATTTATTTTTTATATTTTTATTCAGATATATTCCTCGAGTGTTATGTCGGTTATTGATATTTTATGAGAATAGAATTTTAGGATTTTATGAAAGTAGATGATAAATAAGATGAAACGAAATTTTACTATTAATTTTATATAAAAATAACCGAAAGGTAAATGATTCATAGAGCGTGCTCGATTCGCATATCGATTAGTATTCACATATCATTTGTTTTGTCATCGGTTAATATCCCAAGGGCTTTCAAATCTGAACATGTAAAAAGCTTAAATCAAATTCATTTACGTTGCAAAGAATTCGTTTGTTCTTTCGCAAAATGGATGTAAGTAACGATTTTATTATTCGAAGAATAATTCTCGGTAAAAAATATACAACAAAGGGTTTGATAATTTATTAAAATTTGAAATAATGTAACATACACAGGAGAAAAATACAATGAAAATTTTGAGAAAAAGTTTGTGAAAAGGCAAATTTTATTAACGATATTTTCAATAACTACAATAATCTCGAATTGTTACGGTGTATAGCTCGACGTAATCTGGATGGATTTGAATACAAAAGTTCCATATCTGCGATATTTCTTTCGTTCGGAATATGCGTCGTATTTGAATACAGCGAGTACTGTCTTACTGGGATGGCTGGTGGTATCAACGATAACTCACGTACGTTATCTTCACTTTATTTCGTTTAGTAGCAAGATTTATGCTTTCACACGGTGTGCCTGTCACCCTTAGCAAAAAAACCCGTGACTCCTATTCAGCAAAGAAAATTGTCTTTCAGTTGGTACGCTTGTTCTTTATGCATTTGACGGCTAGCATCATCGCCATTATTCTTCTATGTCCTACTACTATAAAATGGTTATCCGAGCAACTAGGAATCGATTATGACATTATTTTTAATGAGATACCGGATAAATTTCGACAAATATTAAAGCATTTCCGTTAAAATCGACGCGATTTTATTTATATGTCCACAGAAAGAAAGAGAAAATAAATGATTAAATATTAATGAAAATAAAATTAATATGTGTTCTATGAATGATTTTAATTTTCATTTTGATGCGATCGACGAAACTTTTCATGCTGTAGGAAGATAGTATCTGAGCGCATAAATAAGTTATTTAAGTCACAAATGTAATGCTGGTTCGTTTAAAGTTTTTCATCGATTGGACTCGCCGTTATAAAATATTTTTTATGTTAAAACGTAGTGAAGTCGACAGAAACGAGTGGACGGTACTGCAAAAGTCAAAGTTCGTTTTTTTGCTGATCAACAATGGTACTTATTTTTAGTTTTAGAATCATTAAACCGGAAGAGAACGTAAAAAAGGAATTATTGCAATAGCGAAGGAAGCATGCTACTCAATTCGGTCGTATTCTCGACTTATCTTTCTCTCAGTATTAACTCGAGTTATGATCTCAATTCTCTTTCTAAACCGTTTAACGTTTCTGCCTTTCTCTTCTAAATCCTGTAATTCGATGTGGCGGCTACATCTGTTGATGATTCAAAACGGATCATCTCCCGAGTTTCACGTTCACTGAAATTTCTCTGAGAGAATTCTCCTGTCTATATCAATGCGGGTTAAAATGAACTACCTCTCCTCTTCCTCGTTATTCTTAATGTTTTCGTTCTTCCTCTAACCCACGATTTGCGATATTTTAATATCGATTATCTTTAATATCGAAAAATTAAAAGTGAAGAGATTATATTAATTTTTTTCATGGAAAATATAAACGTGAGTCATCTCTTTAAGTGATAAGTTATCATTTGAAAAAAAAAACAATGAATAGTTGTATACTATAAAAAACTTTTTTTCGGTCGGAATGATTTCCTTTAACTTTTAATTTATCGAATTGCAACGTCCGACTTCTTTAATTTCCTAAACGTCGAGCCATTTATCGAGGACGATGGTACGTGAATTTTCGATGACCATGACAAAATAAAATGCGAGAGGTCTCGTGTTATTGGTCCCTTTGGTAAAATAATAAATAGTGAAGGGAATATACGATAGCTAATGATTCATTAAATAGCTTCCATGTCGATTCTTTGTCGACTATTTCACATTTTAACTAAATTTATTCGTTGTGACTTGAAATCGTTTAAGAAAATTATTGAACGATTCGATTGTATTTATGTATGTACATATATGTAAACGGTACTTCGAGATTCTATGTGTGACGATAATGGTTTTGACGTGTAACGCATGTAACTAACGAGCCAGAGAATAATGAGCGTATCATAGCTCGTGAATACGGTTATTGGCGAGTAGACAATGAACTTGATTACCTATATGCGATATGTGTAAGTATGATACGTACATTCGATATGAACCCGATACGATCGATACATCGAGAGAAGCCAATTAATTCACGGCTTTCGTTTTCGGAGAACAACATTGGGTAATCGAGAGACATTACATAGAGAATAAGAATAGAAATATCTTCCAATTAGAATTTTAATAGGAAATCGTCTTACGAGAGGTTTATTTCTTAAGAAGGAAAGTGGATTTACGTATTTCATGAATACAATAGACATGGGATTTTTATTTAGAATTTTCAGACTTTCTGCATTCGCAAACTTTCTGGAGATTTCTCTGGTACAAACTTGTTCATGTCTTTTTTACAATCTACATTAAATCTATATAATATATTCCAATATTAAGCCATACTAACGAGTTACGAAAATAGAAAGAAGAGAGGGAGAGAGGGAGAGAGAGAGAGAGAGAGAGAGAGAGAGAGAGAGAGAGAGAGAGAGAGAAAAGGAGAATGATTTGTAGAATTTTACATTTTGAAAAAGTTTTACATTTTCAACGTAGATGAATTTTTATCAAAATTAGAATTTGCTCTAGTTTTGAAAATCTCTAACATGACTGATTTACTAATTTCGAAAAATTATATGAACTATATAATCGTCAAAATTTAATGTATTAAAGTTCAATTCAAGATCGTCAAGATAATAAAACATGTGTTAATCCTTTTTATTACGAAAGAAATATATACATACATATTAAATTAATTCGGATGTCTACTTTCATTAGTCTCAATAAACAGCGTTTATCTGATGAATTTTTATTATCCGTTCTATCTATATTATCCGGAACAATATGACAATATTTCAGATTTGATTGTCATTCCGTGACGAGCTTACCAACTACAAGATTCGCTAATATTCCAAGAGTATATGCACCTGGAATTTCTATCGCTTCTTGAAGCTACCAGTTCAATGTCATAGATTTTACTCGACTCATGAGGTTCGGTATTAGAGATAGGAATGGCATTTGGTCATGAGTTAAGCAGGTTAATATCCATGCCTACATGCTTCTACTTCTCTATACTCTCCCTTTCTCCCTTCTCTCTCACCATATATAACTCTATCTCACAGTTTCCCGCTCTCTCTCTCTCTCTCTCTCTCTGTCTCTCCTCGAGAGATGAAACGAATCTCTCTCTCTCTCTATCTCTATCTCTATCTTTGTCTTCCATTCAGTGCTCCAGAGCCGATACACAGAGGAAAGGAGGAATGTGGAAATTACGCGATATGGCGAGGACAATCAGACCGATTGAAGCGTTTGCTATTATAGGATTCCTAAGCGTAGCACAAAGCGAGAAGAACGGTGTACCTATCAAATCGAGGCGTTTCGATATCGAATATTTCGTGAATTTGAACGTAATTAAGATGTTATTAATTGTTGTCATAAGTAATCATTCAAGAAACTATCGAAAAAGCTCTATTAACATCGATGGTAGATTATCTAAGAAAAAAAAAGAGATGAACAATTTTAATAGTGATGTACATCATCTTATTCAATTTTATTATTATTATGGAGAATCTAAGATTCAATGAAGCATTTATACGATGAAAATAAAAACATTTTTCCTTTGTGTTGGGAAACATATTTCGTTTCTTCCGAATACGGTTGGCAGCAATACGTAAGTTGAAAGCTTAAATTTATAACGGTCGATAAATATTCGCTTGTCAGGCTAAAGTGGGCATCGACACCTAAAAGATAGGAGCTTTCGTCGCACGTTTGCCAAAGTTTTTGATAACGTCTCGAAGCTTTTCGGATTATTCTTTTTGTAAGTCTTGCGTGACTGTTTACTTGCGTCAGATTTAAAAAGTTGGAACGATAAATTAGTAGATTCATTTTCAATTTAGACACATGTTGAAAACCTGCTTTAACGATTTTTAGATTTCTATGAGCATGAGGTAAAGGAGCAAATGTTAGAAATTTAGGAATGTTAGAGTGTTAATCGTTAATGTTAGATAATTAAATTGACAAATCGATTTTTCTTAGAAATAATAACTATCATTTTAATTTTACTCTCCCGCTGTATGTATTTACAATAAGTAAGTATAATTATACTTACACTCTTTTCATTCTTTTTCTTTTTTCTGTCTTCTTCTTCTTTTTTTCTTTTTGAGGTTTAGTTATACAGGTGAATCGTTTCGTGACACTTAATACGCATTTCTACTCGGCCAAGCCTAAATTTATTACAAGAAGAAAGAAATTGGGTTATTACTGAGAAAGTAATTAAGTACACACAATGACTTCCCTTACACTGAGATTTAAAGTCTTAGTGACGTCATGCTCTCCTTGGCTGTAGTAAAAGCTACCTTTTATGTAAATCTCGGGGATTATCATAGAAGCTGATCTTGTACACGCATTTTCATACCTAACATCGCGAACCGTTTTGCAATTATTTCACTCCTGATTAACATTATTACGACTTGGCACTGTTGGTAGTGATCACAATTGTTTTTACTTGTTGTTATATAGATATCCAGGTTTGCAATGTGCCAACTTCAAGACCGTTCCGAGCAATTTTTGCGATTAATTACGTTTCACGTGTTCACTCGTTCTTTTTTGTATTTAATATCTTCTATTTTATTCAGGATTATTGACAATCCTCATAATCATTTCGTATTCATAAACGATTGGTTGAAAATTACATTCAAAAAGTTATTTATGAGAACGCTTGAAAAATTAAAAGTGAAGAGGAAATTCGCTACATTACACAAAATAATTACAAAGAACATCGAATGTATATTAAATTATATCGCGAAAGTATAAATTTATCGGAATAAATACGATAAAGTGTGAAGTTAATATTTCGAGAAGAGCAATAAATATTTAAATGTTTTTTCTACGTGCAGCATAAATCGTACTTTATCATAAATTTCTTGTAATTTTAATAAAATGGAATCTTCATTCTCAATCTACTTTTAATACCGAATAGCTCGCTATAGTTTTTATATATCATAAATAGAATATAATAAATATATCTATTGATCTATTTATGTACCTACACATTCATTTATGTATTATCAATCAAAGAAATATTCGAACAAATGGAATAATTATTTTTAGCAATATGAAGAATTAAAAAGAAATGTTTTTAATGTATTATAGTAACGATGAAAAATATCAAGTGAGAACATTGTCTCGGAATAGTGTAAATACATACAAAACCAATCAATTCGTCTATTATTTTATTGCTATTATATCGTGTAAGATTAATCGATTCGACAAATGCTTATCTTGGTTTTTAAATCGATAAAATCAGTTTTTTTCCTTTATACGTTGCTTATCGCGTTTGTCTAAGAAATCATTTTTAAAAATGTCCAAATATTTTTGGGATCGATTGCACGTATATACATCAATGGAAATTTTTCTAACGGACGAGCCGTTAGAGGGATAGAGGCTTTTCCTCGCTTGTCTCTATCGATGTATTACGTTGTTCATGCCTGCCGGCGAAAGTTAACAGGTAATTAGTTGCCTAATAGAATTAATGGCTGTGATGGTCATGCGCCCAACACTCATTACTTAATTGTATTATTAACCTGAGAAGCTTACAGCCACTTTCTAAATAATCTATTTCTAGTATCTATCGTGTTCCACGAAGAGAAAAGAGGTAGAAATAAGAATACATAAGTCGTCCATTTCGTTAATGCGTTTCATTTTTTCCTACTTACGCGTCAAGTACTCTACGGATTTGGAATTTGTAAAGGGATTCCGATATATTCGTTGCTTTTACATAAACTTCTTAAATGGAAGCTGGATTCGGATGAAAGCTGGACTCAAATCCGACAGTAGAAAAAACATATACACAGAGTAATCTCATTGTTTTCATCTTCCTTCTTTCATACTAGATTTCGTAGAAAAACGTTGTCATAATTTCACGAAGCTAGTAAGAGCGTGGATATTTTATTTAAGAGCTTTTTTCTTTCAATTTTTGCTTTAGATTAGTATTAAAGTATTTCTGTTGATTTTCTACAAATTTTCAAATCAATATTAATTATTAATATTGGATCGGATAATTGAAATTCGTTTTGCACTGATTCCGCTTTGTTTCTAACATCCACTTGAAATATCTTGTAAAGAGATAATCGTAGGTTTCAATCGATAATCGATTTTCATTGTTGTTCTTTATACTGTGTTAATGGTAGTCTCTCGAGCGGTTAATATTTTGAATTTACTATTGATTACTATTCATACGTTATAGGTATCAACTCACATGTATATTAATTGTGAAATCAACGTTACTTATGTATGGTACGTACATATGTATTTATTAATTTTCATCGCTTATGAAGCGACTAAATGCAGTATATAGTTTACACGTCAATAAAAAATTGAAAGGATAATTTGAAATTATGAAAATAATTTTAGATTTACAAATCAATCAAAGATAGGGATCAATGAGGTATGGAAAATTTAATATAATCAGTTATTTCAAGTCAGTATTTTAATCACTTTATTTTCTCTTCTGTCATATGCGAATCATCTAGACATTATATTTTCATTATAATAACATAGAAAAATGAACCATTCCATTGAAGCTCAATCAAATATCATTAATCTTCTGGTTCGTATATTAATTAATACGAATATTACGAATTTATTGATATTTTTGATAACGAAAATTCAACGTTTTTACTCGTTCAAATTTACATTTTGTAATGATTCATTTTCTACGTCGAATTTATATATTTTCTCTCTCATATATATTTTTTTTTATTTCAAGTTACGAGCGTTTTTATTCGTTCTACTCTTTTAAAGTTATAAAAAACATCCTAGCAAAAATTAAACGTTCGTTTTCCCTTGTAATTAGTTGAGTCAACATTTGTAATTAGGGAATTTACCGTTTGAATCAGACGATCTGGTGCATCGGGAGAAAAAAATGAAGAAGATTCATCTTGGAGAAGACGGGAACTTCTTTTGCGTAAGTTAAATGAAGAATTCTTTCTGAATCAAAAAAACGAAGGAAACGTTGCAGACAAATTTTTTATGCGTGCCTACTCTATCTTTCACAAGAGAGCGAGAGAAAGAGAGAATGATAGATAGATAGATTGACGACGAAGAGGATTAACTTCTAACATAGATGCTTCGGGAAAAAGAGAGAAAGAAAAAGAGGACGGTGAGGATACTTAACTCGTCCTTACTTTAAAATCAATAACACCGAATAGAATCTATCTCCCTTGAAATCTGTGCAAAGCACGTATCGACTCTTTTTATTGGACGATCCAACCGAAAAATCTATTGTTCACTCTCCGCATTCTGTAAAATGATTTGGTGGAGGCACGTAAAGATGAAAAGGGTAGGTAAGAAAAGGATAGAGATAGAAATAGAGAAAAAGGGAAGGAGAGAGAGAGAAGGAGAGGGAGAGGGAGAATTGCAGTAATGCAGAGAAATACCAAGTTCGTGTGGAAGTTAGAAACTTCTTCGACAAAGGGAGTTATCCTCTATGGCGGCTTAATTCTCTTTGGCACCATATGCGTCGTGTTTTAGTCGAAGATCCACTTAACTTCTACTTACAAAGCAAATCAAGTTAATTCGATAGAAAAAACATTATGCATATTATTATAATACTATGCTAACCCGAATAACAACTTTTCTTCTTTATCAATCGATTCACGAGCGAAATTTTTTTATTCCATCGATATTTCTCCTTAATTTCACGCTTATAAATTCAATGTTCGAGTGTGACTAGCATTTGATTGTCACTTTTTGTATCGAGAAATCGCCTTGATATTCAGTTTGCGTAGGTTCGTATTTATCGGTATGAAACGTTTCGTCGAGTATATTAATTTTCTTTTAGTAGTCTGAGATATACAATTGTACAGTCGGTGTGGATGGTATAGTAAATGTATAGGAAAGTAAATGGAACTCGAACTGAATGTCGATTTGAATTTAACGATTGATCGACTGTAGTTTGCATTTTATCTTAAGATTGCCATTACTTTCGGACTGAATCCCGTTTTCAGATGCTTCCTCGTCCTTCGTATTTTCTATTCAAATACGTACGGATAAATCGTATCGAAAATCCGCACTATCGTGCATCCTTCACTCGCATTTTTTGTTTCGAGTGAAAAAAAAATTTCTAATTTTCGAGTATATTCTTATGACTAATGGAATAACTTATTCATGTATTTTCAATTGGCTCTTTTAATATTTTTCATCTATTTTGTTTTTTATTCAACGTAATTCTAGAATCTTCTTACTTGTGTTGTTTGATTCGAAGTATTGATCACAATTGCATAACTATCATAAAAAGAAATTTATTTCATCCTTCGATTGTTTTATTCGCTTAAAAATAAGAAAGATGAAAAAAGGATAAAAAGTAACAAATACTTTTTTTTATCGAACGAATTACTAAAGATCTCATCTTTTAAAATAATAATATATCCTATGTTTTATTTATTTATTTTTTATTCTTTTTTATTTAACTCGTGTAAAAATTTATTAAAATACATTGTAAAATACATGACTAAAATAACATTATAGACAAACTTTGTTATTTCTGTACGAATTCAATTTTTTCTCATACTTATTTTCGGACTAATTAAATTCCGTTTGGTACATTTGTACAAATTTTCACGTACGTTCGATGTTCTAGTTTTATAAATTCATAAAATTGTCATGAATTATCTCTTTCTAACGCATGCATGTATCTATGTATACATTTCCTAAAATATACGTTAATTAGAAAAGTTTACACTCGAATTATTCGACGTTAATTATGATAGCAAATCTTAAACACAATGGTTGGGGATATAACAAGCTTTAACAAGTATGTTCCAAGTTTATAGTAGATATAGTAAATTCCTAAAACGAAGGAATATAGAGAAATAATAACTTCTATATTCTATTCACTAAGTACTTTAGATAATTACTCGCTCGCGTAAGTAGGTAATGAAAAGAGAAAGTTCAAAGAGCTGCTAGCTTGGATCATTAATGTCTTATTTTTATTTTATTGCGATTGATTTAATGCATTCCTACATTCGTTTTTATTGACATAACAGATCTATTATCGTTTAAAATATTTTGTTTTGTACATCGCTTTGTTCCTTGCGTCTCGAATTTTTATCGTATTGAACTTTTTACGTGAAAGATTTATTACTTATTATTTTTTTTCTCTCCTATATAAGACGTTATTTTCTACTTATTTGAAAGGGGAAAAGATGCTTTCATGTTAATGAAATGTATATTTTGCTTTCGATTGCTGTGACTCGAATCTGAAAATATCTTTTCTTAATAAACGAGAAAAAGTGTTCTACGGTAAAAAGATATAGTAATACTTTTTAAAAGAAATCTATACTTATATTTCATCTAAGATATGTATTTTTATCATGTTGACCAGGGAGAACTTTTGAATTCTTGAAGAATTCAGCAAAAGTTCTCTTTCAGCATCAAGAAGAGTCTTTCGTATTTCATCCGTTTGAACTTCTGCATGTCTCATTTGGCAAGTAATTAAAATATAAATTTTCTTATTATTTATATCAATCTTCTTGCCTCTCGTCTCTTTAAAATTGTCGAATTTCTGGACGATGTAATGTTTTCATGAATTCGTGTTTATAACAAGTCATAATCCCAATAAAAACAATAAATAATTTTCATAGAGGATATATTCTACAAGTTATTGATAGGTAACTTTTTTCAAGGTAGTAAAGTAAAAAGAAGTCGTTGAATTTTATACTCGGAAGATACAGCAAAACAGAAATATACTTGCAATGGAAAAGATGAAAAATAAAGAAAGAAGTTAGATTTTAATTGAAAAGTTGTTATATAAGAAATTAATCGGTAAATCGCTGAAAAATTATTATTATGGGCATGATCGAATATAATTAACAATTATAAACTCGTTTAAGTTGTCTTTCACATATATATCTGATATTAATCACTTATAGGTCATAAGGATTTTAAATAAACTTGACTTAATCTATTAAAATGAGAATCTTTAGTTAATTGAGACAATATTCAAATAATTCAACATACTCACATTATTTTTGAATTTTTTACTGATTCACACATTTTGATCTTTTTCATTTCCTCGTTCTCTCTCTCTCTCTCTCTCTCTCTATCTTTTTTTTTGGTTTCACACGTAAAATTACGATTTTTCCGTGAAGCTGATTATCGCGAAGGGTAATCTGTTGTCGGTGAAAAATACGTTTTATCCGGACTGAAACTTTCTCTCATCCTGGATTTTCGCATACTTTCTAGGATCTAATTTTACGTGAATTGCCTTACTAGGGCATGATTTTTAACTATTTTTTACGGCGGATCGATCCTTTTCCTTCTTCAAGAATATTGACCAGATTAGAAACGAGATTTATAACATCGGAGTTTGACAAACATTGAAACTATTATCAGTCATGAATGACAATAGGGAATATGTTTGTCAAACATTTATTCAAATTTGATATTTTTAGATTTGTTTTTAATTTTTATAAGAGGAATTGTAACTAATGAAGCAAGTAATTAATGCTCTTTAATTAATTTAAGCTTCTTTAAGTTTAAGTCACTATATTTAATTTTTTATTAACAAAAGAGTCTTGATCAGATTAATTATTTCGTTGAATTTCATGAAGTACATAGTTGTAATACGATTAGAATATTCTTCAATCGTTTTTCTTATAATTTAAGTCGTATTATTTTAATGATATATTATCACCATTGGTGAAGTAGGAAACATATATTTCTTGCTCAAGTATAAAATAAAAATAATAATTCTCTTTGTTGAAAAAGACAACAAATTTTGCTCTTGAGGAAAAATATGTTTTGTTCATGAAATATCATTCTTGAAATACTGCGATAAGGAGCATTCCGTATTATCAACGGGTGACTTCGCTTCGCCATATTGCGTTTACTATTCACTGGAAAATGAAGTTTATGACTAAAAAGTCATTTTTCTAACGGTACGAGTATATAGATATTCGTTTCATTAGAGTTTCCAATTTATTACGAACTTTTTACGAAAGAAAAACTTATTATAAACTTATTACGAAAAGAAAGTCTTTCGTGTTTTTGATAATTCAATTTCATATATTATTAATTATTAATAAGATTTCATTCCTTTTTTTTAAATAAACAAAATAAAATTTACATGATAGTAATAAAAATTTTAATGATTTTATTATTGCTACGTTCTTATTATGAATGAAAAGAAAAAATTTAATTAAAAAAATTATTAACAAAATCGATTCTATTATACCAATATTATTGCATTATTTAAATAAATAAAGCATAAATTATACTTGAAAATGGTCTTTGATTCAACTTTCTACGACTTTTCGTTCCGAAGATATCGCTTCCGAAAGATTTTCATTCATAATTTGTACAGATCACCTGTTCGTAGTAATAGTAGTAGTAGTAGTAGTAGTAACTTGTCCAGCTGATTCGCGTAGATTCTCAGAATTTAAGTAGGTCAGTGTGTCAATGAGACAATATGAATGAAATTATATAGGTCAATGACTTGATATAAACATCTATTTAAATGGGAATATCTCCGGAACTAAAAGTCATAGAAATTTTTAACAAATACCGTTTTAATGGGCAGAATTTTCGCCATTTTTTCAGCGTATTGTTGATAATTAATTAATGATTTGTTATAAACAATTTTTATAAACAAATTGTTAATAACTGTAAATTTATCTTATTTTGTTAAAAAGAAATTCAGATTGCTACGGATTTATAAAATTACTTAATTTAATACATAATTAATGAACAAATCACTTTTTTTTTTATTAAAAAAAACCTACATTATTAATAACTATATTTTCTATTTACATGGGTATATCTTCCGAACCAAAAATCGTAGAAATTTGAATCAAACACCATTTTACAAGACGGAATTTTTTCTATTTTTTAGCATATTCTTAATAGTTAATTAACAATTTGTTATAAACAATTTTTATAAACAAATTGTTAATAATTATAAATTCATCTTATTTTGTCAGAAAGGAATTCAGATTGATACTGATTTATAAAATTACATAAATTAATGCATAAGTAATAAACAAATCACTGTTTTTGTTAAAAAAATTTCTACATTATTAATAATCATATTTTCCATTTACATGGGAATATCTTCCGAACCAAAGTCGTAGAAATTTAAATCAAACACCATTTCACAAGACGGAATTTTTTTTCTGTTTTTTTTCAGCATATTATTAATAATTAATTAATAATTTGTTATAAACAATTTTTATAAACAATTTCTTAAGAACTGAATTCATTTTACTTTTTGGAAAAAGAATTCAGATGCAATGATTTATAATTGATTTATAATTAATTAATAAACAAATTACATTTTTATTTAAGAAACTATTTTTGTCTTTATTTGTCATTGATAGATTTTTTTTCCATGATAGATATACAATAAAAGTAATGCGAAGTATTAGTAATATTTTTTTTTGATACTTGTCATACGTGCGACAATAATTTTGTCAGCGTAGATATTTCATAGATCAATTTTTTAAATTTGTTAAATGGATCTATAATACAATTACAAATTATCACCTTAATACGGTTCATCTTTTATATTGTAGTAAAATCCCCCAGCGTATAATCTTTTTTTAAGAGATTCAAGTTTGATAAGGAAGCAAAATGTCTCTTCTCTCCTCAATTTGATTTACGAAGAAAGTCAGTTATCGAGTGAACTGGGTCGATATTCACGATTCACAAATTTCGATGTCACTGATCAGCAAGTTTTATTTCTTGGCGATAAGTATCATGCGAATGCTTTTAAAGTATCCCTTCTCGATGTGCTTACTTGGAACTTTCCAAGAAAAGCCAAGAACAATGGCAGTTGTGTTTTAAGAGTTAAAAAGCTCTAGGGAGAACAGCGGGGCTATCTTAACGATTAAAAATTGTCGGCACGGTATTATGGGTAGCTTCTAAATGGAACGGTGACGAATAATCGCTGCTATAAGACAATACGGATGCTGTTTTATATCATCTACTCTGGCTTTTTCAGTATATTTATAATATCAAGATAATATATATATATATATATATATATATATATATATATATGTTTGTATTTATCTATGTATGTATATATGTACACATACACACACATACACATCATGTCACATGTTTGCACATATGTATACATAGACCATTTATCTCTCGGGCATTGTAAAGATTTTACGTAAAGTTTTATGTATCTATTGTAATATACAAGCCAGCAAATATAGTAACTTCACTATGTATCATAACCTCATATGAGAGTAGTTTTATAAAGATCTTTTTCTCAAAGAAGTATTTTCAAGCGGAACACCGAAGAGTAGATACAGGAAACAGAATATAACGTTGAAATAAAGTTGTATGCTGAAAACTGTATAAGCAACGATGGTACAGGAACAACCTGTTTGGAATTACGATACAGATAATTAGAATACCGTAATCGTAAATTTCTTCTGTAATGAGAATGCCGACAAGCAAAGGCAAGAGAATGGGGTTAATATTATGTAGCTGCAACTTACTGATTTAAAGCATTGTCGACATACAGAATATATATGCATATGCATGCACCGTTTAATTGCAATTTGCATAGGCTATATTTTATCAGAAATGTTCACAATAAAAAAAGTAATCCGCCTCTACTTCGAATGCAGTTCGAAAACAAAATGTACAATTAAGCATTAAATGGTAGAATTTTCTTGTTTTAATCTCTTTTATTAAAAATAACTATCTACTTGTTACAAACTTTTTCGTTACATGAACCTTTATTTTCCTTTACTAGTCGTTGCTTTCTCTCGGAAATTTTTTTTTTCGGAATTATTTACTTATTTACTCTTTTCATGACCTGGGAGTGAAATAAAACTGTCGACAATAATATAAATTTATATGCCATTGTTCTCTTCTATCTGCAGTGAATCTATTATAATTACAAATACAGTCTTGTAATAAGAACGTTTACTTTTATGAACAAGATAGAACAATTTAGTGGTTAAGTTTATATTGCATCAATATCGTTTAGTATCTCAATGAAATTGGTATAGATATATAAATAAATCCATATAAATCATAGTTCCACATATGTCTATCATATATAGACAAAAATATAAATATTATATAAAAGCAACAAACGTATTTGAAACATATTCATAACAATAAAAAGGTTTCGGGAAAAACATATTAATTGATATCATTGCTTATTCAGTTTACGATAGCTCATGGGAACCGATTGAAAGCAGTGCCAGTTAGATTATTGAAATCCTCTTACATTAATTAGTAATTAGTTTTGACGGAACATATGCGTGACATATGCGTATGCCTGTTGCCAGATGTTCGTGTTAGGATCTGTCAGATACGTCTCGTTAAATATGTACATCGTTCTCGTTATTTCTCGGTTCATTGATCTCAGCAGGTCAACTCGTATATCTTATCAGGATTTAATATTCTGTCATTTGGCAAGGTATTCTATTGAGCTTGAAATTGATATAAGTGTGACATTAGAAGGAAATAGGAAAAGAGAAGGGATACGATAAAAACATAGAGAAAATTATCGTTCGTCGATCGATGATTACTTTTTATTTTGTTCTTATGACATATTTCACGAGTATTCATTAATCATGCGTCAACATAAAGCAAGATTATTCGGAAAAATTGTTTTCGTTTTTCGTTTCGTTTTCTTTTTTTCCTTTTCTTTATCTTTTCTTTCTGTTTAACAGAAACAATGTTGTAAGTACTTTCGCATTCGTAAGATCTCTAATCTTCTAACATATGTATGTACGTATTATAGATACGTAGAACACACCATACACCAAAAGACATTCATTACATGCTCTGAAAAGGAATTTGTCCGGCAAATTTATATACAGTAAGTCATAGAAATGTTTGAATACATTTTTAAAATTGTATAACTTATTCTAGTTCAAACAAAACTTTGAATAAATATTTCCTGAATAGATATCGAGTATGTCTAAGAGATAAGATGGATTTTCTCTTCTGGTAGTAAACATTTATAAAATAAATTTTCTCATCGAGTCTTATAAAAAAACGGATATATACATATATGCAAATTACACGAAAAAAAATTCCATCAATGCTAAAGCAAATTATGATCTTTATAATCATTGTAAAACGATGAATTTTAGAATATATTGATGAAGATTTTATAGACATTTAAATAAGTTGTATAATATGAACGATTTAAAAAGAATTTTAGTCAATTTCAAAAGATCTTTAAAATATTTCTGGACTTACTGTATATATGTATGTATATACAACAAACAACAGCGATATATTGTATTACAACGACGTCCCTTCAACGTAATTGCAAGAATTAGCCCGATCGTCCAAAGAGTTCGATATCTCTTCGAGAGATAAAATTCGATGTGGATTGTGCTCTCTAAGGTGCATAAAATCGATGATCTCTAGATCGAAACGAGCGCCTTACGAATTTCGTTTTGCTGGTTATTTTATTTTATTTTATTTTTTTTTTATCTTAATTTCTACGATATTTGTTTTAGGACATTTAGGTACATCTATTGTACATCAACGGAGCATAAAATTTCGACGGTGGACATAAGAAATGATCCCTTTAAGAATATTGCGCTTTTATATTCTATTTTATTTTATTTGTTTTTTTTTATTCCCCTAGTAAAACGCGTTGTTGTTGATATTAGCAACATTTTTTTTTGCGCAAGTAGAGCGATCAATTCCAATTCTGATTTTATTTCCTTTCTTTTTATGTGCTCTACGATCTGTTTCTATTATTGTATATGTGTGTATTCTTTATAGTTATGTTTAAAAAAAGAACTTTGCTAATGAATTCGACGTAATATTGCGAAGGTCATTTCAATCGTTGACCAAGGTCAATATATAAGATGATCTTTTGCTCTTCATCGGATGTTTTTAAAAGCTTAGCTTTAAAATCGAGTTATGTATGTATATGTTCGCCGATTAAATTATCAATGGTCGAATCGAAATCGTTATGAATTAAAAAATTAATGAAAAAGTTGTTCGGTAATTCGACAAATGAATTTGATTTATTGAGATTCTTGTTTTTTTTTTTAATTTTATTTTTGCATGATCTCGTGAAGCATGAGTTATTTTTTGAATATATATACATATATCCATTTTCAACGTAATCGATACGTATGTGTGCAAACTTTAGACAAACGTAATTATTTAATATTGCAATGATATTGTTTTTTATTTACAAGATATTTACAAAATAATGATATGGCAGAACGGACAAATCGATATTTTAAATTCGAGTCCGCTTTTTTTTTCTCAAATTGTTTCGAATAAATTTTTTTTCCCAACGTTAAGACGTCAATTAATCCTTACGTAGAAGGAAATAAATTTCAGTCCTATTTTCTTTCACTTTTATTCACTTTTGATCGTTAAACATATTATTACATTTATATATTGATATATACAATGCGTTCGTGTATAATTACGGCAAGACTTTGAACGCGCGCATTAAAACGTATTTACATGTGTAAATTACGGCAGATCTTATTTAATTCTTTCGCTTAGAGCACGTAAAAACGCTCAATAGTACAAAAAAAAAGATAAAAAAAAAACGAGTGATCATATATATTTCATTGAACAACCAATTATTGCGCAATAGTCGAATTTCAAATAATTAATCATTTTCAAGGATTTTTGTTATATTTTCAAGGACGATCTTGAACCGTTTTCCATTCGTTTTTGAAACAAAGTTTTATTATCGATGATTATTCTAAAAAAAAAAATAGTTTTTTTTTTTCGAAGTACTGACGAAATAAATGTATCGAAATCGTGACAAAGGAAGATGGCCATGGTAAATCTCATTTGTTCATTCGTCATGAAGAAAAAGAAGGAAGGAGAAGGGTCTGAAGGTTATCTCGATGAACCTTTAGACGGTGACCTCTTCTGAGAATCTGCTCTTATCGTCGAGGTTGATTACAATGGCATGGGTCCTGGCGTGACCGGATTTGCTCTTGGACTTATCTTTTGCATCATTTTCTTTTCCGTTCGGCTCAGGGTTCGTTTCCGTGGCTATGTCCTCACAGGTGCCGATTAGTTTCGAGGACGTCGAAACGCCAACATCGTTCTTACCATCGCTAGCGCGAACTTCTTTATCGGTTTCTTTCAAATTCGAATATTCTCCTTTTCGTATGCTTGTGGTGCTACTGCTAGGATCACTATTGCGATGTTGGTCCTTGCTTCGAAGACCATTCTTCTCGATACAAGCCTGACACTTTTTCTCATGAAGTCCAATACCTTTTATACAACGACGTTTACTTTATAATTTATTTCATTTAGAATCTATCTCAGTCTTAACATTCTAACGTTTTATTTTAATTTTTTCCAAATTTTAACGAAGAAATTGATCAAATGGAAAAAATTTGCTCTTGATGTAGTGAAGACGGTCTTATTATACATATGGCCTATCTTAGAAGATATTTCTCATTGGAAATATTCTTAAGTACCTATTAAGCCTTTTGAGTATCTACTTTACTGTTACTCTTACCTATAAGTTTGTGATCCTTTTCACATGATATACCCAATTCGCTTTCCACGACCGTTCGCGAACCGTTAAGATCGTTCAGTCTAATGCTCGTAGAGATTGCTTGAATTGTCGATACTTGGGCTTCGCTACGATTTGCAGCTTCCTGCATCGCTGCAATTTTACTGACTAGATAGTGGTTACCCAATAAAACGTTTTTCTCCTTTAAAACATCCAGTTGAGCGATCAGACGACGAAATTCCTCCTGAAATTTAATGCGAATTCCGCATAGTTCCGCTTCTTTTGTAATTTTCTATCAGAATTTGGAGAGAAAGAGGGAAGGTGTTCGTGTGAGAGTGTTTGTAAGAAAGAATAAGAGAAAGAAGAATGGGAAATGACTAAGCTAATTTCTTGGAAAGAAAAGAAAAATAATCAAAGTTTATAATTGTTTCCTATATATTTCAAAGTTGAATCTCACAAATAAAATTTCTTTCCTTTTTGACAAAATATGACTTTATATATATATATACATGTATCAGATCACACGAGATAGAATCGAATAAGAAATGCTATTTGTTTTTTTTTTCAGATTACGATTTGTATGTAGATTTAGTTTTGAAGTCCCAATGGAATAAAATTTGTTACATGGAACGAACAGGAGAAATTTTCGTACTATGATTGGAAAAGGGAATTACAATATTTACACTTCAGTTAGAGAGATGTTGAAAACTGTCAGAGAGATTAAGCAAACTTTTTAAATAAAATATATGTGTGTACGTGTGTATATCTTTATTTTCAAAAAATCGTCAGCTGCAGTTTATAAAGTAAATTACGACGAAAGAAATAGAGATAGAGAGACAGAGAGAAACCTATTTACATACTAAAAGTTAGGATTATTCTTAGTCGACTCGTAAAAACATGGTATTATCGATGTTTTTTATGTCGAAAGAAAAGTATAACTAAACATCGATAAAGTGCTTGCAATATTTTGATATGACTAATATCAGTTAAAAGAAAAAAATATCTACGTGATTTAAACTATTTTCGTGATTATACCGAAATCTAACATAATATTTGTAGATATATAGATAATATTTATAGATATGTACTTTTGAACGATTAAAAAATTTTCTCGATGATAATATATTTAATTCGTTTAAGACGACATTGAATTTATAGAACTTATTCTTTTTTACAACTTATTCTGTTCGTGTATATAATATATTAGATGGGATATATCCAAATTTAAGTAATTGTTGATTTAGTTTAAAAGTATATAAATAAATAATAAAATTAAAGCTTTTAAAGGTCGAACGATCATCGCAGTTGAGTGTCTACAATATTTTCGACTGCTGTACTTTTTCCTTGTTGATGTCGTCGTCCTCTAACGCTTATCTTGTGTTTGTTTTGTTTCGCTCATATCTTTCTCCTTTTCATTCTGTTCTCCACTCCGCTATCTGTCTTCCCATTCATTTCTACGTTTATGTATATAGGATTTGAACGAATTAAATAGTATTGCGAGTTATTACTCCGAGAAGCATCAAATTAATCAAATAAATTCGTGGATCATCAGAAAGTGTGTTCATAGATATTGTAATATATTTCTACGATCATATAAGATGTGTGTGTCTATATATATATATATATATATATATATATATATATATATATATATATATATATATATATATATATATATACATACATACATATATATATATACATATATATGTATATATATACACACACACGATTCGGATTCTAAGTGCTCAATCCAACCTTAAATCCTTATCAAGCGAAGGCATCACTTTCCTCACTTTTGTGGTAAGAGTATTAACGTTTGAAGGAAACAATCAATCTGTCGTACAAACGCTCCCTTATCATCGACCCTGTCTAGCTCGCTTGAAATTGCTGAGCCAATGCTACGAACCGTATATTTGTGGTTTGTTCTTCAATTTATTCGAACATCAAATACAAAGTACTTTGTTAAAAATCTTAACCAAAAATGTATTATCAATTATCGAAATTTTTAATGATGACAATGCTTAGAATTCATACTTGCTTGTCGCACGCTTATTGATTTTTATTTTTATGTTCAAATACAGAAATGTATTTTCGTCATTTATTATCTATATATTTGTAAGCTATAATAGTAAGCAGAAAAGGTTATGACTAATTTTGAGTTTTAGTATAATTTAGTTTTAGTTTGCTTTAATTTAATGTACGAAGTAGATTTAATTATTCGATAAATATCTAATATGAACTAAACAAACTTGTAGTTTTTATTCAGAAGAAGTGTGAAAAGACATGTGAAATTATGTTGTAATTATAGATACCAAACGAGAACCTAATCATAATATTATCGAGTTTTTTTAACGTAATTGTCGAACTTACTTTTCGGCGATCTAAGTTTTAAAAGGTTAAGTTAGTCAATACGAATAAATTTTTTTTCCTCTGTCTTTCTCTCTGCCTGTCTTTGAATCTTTAATACGATCATCTCTATTTCTTTCACTACGTAATCCAACTTTTTATTAATATCACTAAGACTAAATATCCGAGATGTAATAAAATAAAAAAACTAAGTGTCCTTGAAATTGTCTTACCGTAGTACCGTCGCTCTCCTCTGTGAAATTACCTTGTTGGAGAGATATTGAATTTGTCTGATTGCTGGTACCTTGAGGTCGACTGCTTTTACTCAAAAACTTGCTGGCTGGACCAGAAAGTTTACCGGCTGAATCCTCTTTGCCATAACCGCGAAATACCACGTAAGCCTTGATAAAGGAAAAGCAATGAGCGTTTTCCTTTCAATTAGTAAAGTTATGTATATATCGTTTAACATGTTAACCGAAGAAATTCTTGGTTTGGTCAATATAAATTCATTTATCTTTATTGAAAATGAAATATTACAGGTAAAGGTTAAATTTTCGTTATAAAAGAAAGTATATCTAATAAAGAAATAAAAAAAGTATATAAGTGATATAATTCTTCTTTCGTAAGAGTAAGAAAAAATAATCTATTTGTTCTTTTATTACGAAGAAAGTTAAATCTTTTTTTTTTAGCTTTTTCGGTTAACAAGTTAATAAAGTTAGAGTTTCTTTGATAAATCATTCGACACATTGATTATTTCTTTTTTACCTTGCTGCCGAATATAAGACATAATAAGAGTGTGACGGTTAGTTGGGTATGACAGAAAAATATGATGTACAATAAATCCGGATTGGCCGGTGATTGCAGAAACAGCCTGTAACGACAAAAAAATTTGTATGAACCATGACAGTAATTATCTCGAAAGTTTCATTTAAAAAAAAAAAAAGTAAAATTCAAATGTACATACTTCACAAAGATTCAAAAACTTATTTGGAACTACAAATTCGCAATAATGTTTTCTAAACGAAGTTTGGATTCATTTACATTTTATTTCGTTTCGAGAGTTATTTTGGGAGTAAAAAAAACTATCATAGATTAAAAGAGATATATCCAATGTGGCGATAAAACTATCGTTTCAAGTTAGGGAGATTTACTTGTGCGAAATGTCGAATTAAATATAGGAGATTGCCGAATAAGAAAAGTCGATTCGATTAAATGAATAGTTCGAAATTCATTGTTCGAGATTCTTTCTCTAGTTTGTCAAATTTACGAGCGAAATTGATAATTACTTGGATAGACTTTCGAGCGGCACTTTGGTGAGTACAGTAGAATTCAATTGAACGAGTTGTCTTCTATTAAGTGTTTCTATGTGTCAATGTCGATTAAATTTCTCCTCTAAAAGTGTACACGTTTAATAACTTCGTGAGATCTTATATTATTTTGATAAATTTGATGAAATATCTTATAAAACAGTATGCAATTATCAAGTAGATAGAAACATGATTTCTTACACTTTTAGCTTTATTTTTTGTTTAAATTTGATTCGCAAAATTATATTATCCACTTGATTTTAACAACGTTTCGTTAACTTAAAAAATTCGATACGTGTATATGGTACCAATAGAATTTATTATAAATATACTTTCATTGACTTAACAAAAGTGATGAATTTATAATAAATATCTATAATACTGGGCAAGTACTTTTTTAGTTTAACAGTAAAAAATCTCTCATGATTTCCCGTAATGCGTAATATAGTGAGCAATATAAATTAAATACTGTTTCGTGAATAATTAAAAATGAGCAATTAAGGTAGTTTTTTAATAACTTTTTTTGTGTATTTAATTGACATTGTAATATCAATAGCGTCAACAAAATTTCAACATTACTTATAGTAAAAATGTTGTTATTTAGTTGGAATTGTTAATGTATAATAGGTGCACTCACATTGAAACATTGAGGAAGACCGATAGCAAAAATTCGTTGTAAATGGCCATCGATATAAATCGACTCTCGTTAAATTCAGACGGAGTTTTTCTTACAACGATGCATAGTCTGATACCCCAAATAAGGAACATCACTTCGACTGAAAGACGAAAAGAAAAAAGAACAGATTTATTAAATTAAAAGATTAAAATGAGAACAACACATAATAATAATGACGATAGTACTTCATGGGTCTTTGTAATTTTATCGAAATTAGCATGATATAATCGATTTTAAATTATTTTGGACCATTAACGTAATTTGCAATTATGTTATTTCGACGGTTCCTTGTTTCTATTATTATTCAAGATAAATACACATGCTAATATATCGATAATAATATTCTATATATCGAATTGAAATTAGTTAATTAGTAATCGAACAATTATCATTCTTTAAAATCCAATGCCGTTTATTAAATGCGCTTAAATTAACATAAAAAATTGAGCTTGATTAAGGACGGTTTTTAATAACATTTATTACGTGGACAACACAAAACTTTAATTATCATTAAACATATTAAATTAATAACCAATCGAATTCGTCGATTCTTTTTTTTTTAATTTGAAGGAAACAGAAAATTCGTCACGAAAACATTCGATATACAACGCAAGAGAAATATATATTTGAAAAATTTTAAAAATGAAAAAATTGTAATGATGGTATTTTTTCATTCGCATCAGTAGATATTATATTTTTATTTCGATTCCATAATCTTCGAGTTTTGAATTTTAATTTTGCGGAACAAACGAATTGGTTGTGTTATTTTACACGAACGAAAAAGTTCACTCGATAAATTCACTTTCGTGCCTTTCCTGCAATTAATCGCTCTCTTTTTCACACACATACACACACACTCTCTCTCTCTCTTTCTCTGTGTCTCTCGCCAAACGAAACGATTCGGATAGCTCTCGCAAGTTTCGCGTTCCCACGTTAAGCTTGACTTTGATGTAAGCCGACTTCCTCGCTTTTGTGAAACTTAAATTCCTAGACCGTCCTATTTTCTACTTAAGCAAAGCACGAAGTTGCAAGTTAACGTAATGCAACTTTTTCTTTTTCCCTGCTAGAAAAATTGCCAAACTTGCGAATACTGAAGTAAATACTTGTCGTCTCTCGTTCCTCATTTTACATTAACAAAAGAAAGAGGAAATAAACGTGAAAGGAAAGGTATTTATTCAAAGAATAATTCTTCTGCAACGGAACGGCGCCTGCTCTCATTCTGTTTTATTTTGAGAAAAGAGATATATAGGTAATTTGGAACAATTAACTCTCCTTTCTTGTACGGTTCTTTTTCGAAAGTAATGCCGTTAGATTTCTTTTTCGTATCCAAAAAAGAAGAAAAAAACAAGGATGAGAAAGAGAAAGAGTAAAAGAGAGAAGATAAGTCCTAGAGATTTAACTTGGACAGGTTTGGACTTTTGCTAAAAGACCGCCAGAGGTTAAGTTCTTATACTTTGCTTTCTTTTTTAGTTACGATTAGTTTCATCCCTTCTTGCCTTGAAGAGAAAGAGAATAAACGCTGGGTTAGACTTAAATCGCAAAGATTTATTACTTCGTTGCTGGTCTTGACGCTTCCTCTCTCTTTCTCTTTCCTTCTCTTATAGTTTCTCTCGAATCGAACATACTCAATTGTTTCTAATCGATCGGATTAAGAGAGACACATTTAATCGACGTTTCTCAGTAAGCTTAGTCGACGAAAAACGATATCGTTTGCTCCTAAGTTTATTTTTTCGACTGTAATCAGCAACGAGATATGATTTTAAGAAACTCAATGACCCTCGACCTTTTTTAACCATTTTAATTTTTAAGATAAAAGTTAATCGTTCCAAATTCGCAAGATCTCAGCACGAAGGAAACACTTAAAAGCTTTAAAGGGAACGTAACGCCATTCCGATGATGATTGCACGAATATAACTTTCATTCGAGAGACGAGAAAATTTAAAGGGGCTGGTATCAGCAGTATGCTATAAAAAATAAAAAAGGAGAGAAAGAGAGAGGAAGATGGATAAAGTAAAATTGGAAATATTTCATCGAAAAAATGTTTCATTGAAAAAATTCGGATAGTTCGAATTCTTCTTTTATCGATTCTTTTTTTAAGAAAATATCGATAAATATTCAGGTACGATCCAAGTCATTTGCATATATGCTTTGAAAGATTTAAGTATTCATATATGCATTTTATTGTTTCTATATTCTCACTACATGAATAGTTAATTTCACCATTGTGTGTGTATGTGTTAATTTTTATTAATGTGCATGTTAATTTTTATAATAATTAAATGCCTATATGATTCCTTAAGATCGATTGGAAGTTTGCTTATTCAACTGAAATATCCCGAAACGAGGTTTATGATCTTCTGTTAAAGTTTCCGCCTTAACGATACGCGTGTAATGACCTGTAACCACTGTTAATAGCACTTAAACCATGTGTCGTTAGCTTGGATCTTTTGCGTAAATCAAAGGTGGGTAACTTCTTCTTCGCTAGAAGGCATACGGTCCTCATCATCAATCAATCCATTCCCCCACTATTTTGCAGAGATCAGGAGAGTGTCACTGGGACGGCAAGAGGAGATTTTCGATTGCTCCGCCTATCCCTATCTTTAATGTCTTTTTCTTATCTACAGGGTAGGATCTTACAATTAGTTACATAGTTGTAGGATTTCCATATTTACGCTGGATCGTGAATAAAAATCTATGCCAATATTTTATCGTAATATCCGACTCACTATCAGTTTCAATACATAGTTCTCATTCTTTCTCTTTGTTATGAATAGGATTTGTAGATGTCATTCTATCAATATCTATAAGATTACTTTAAGCAATGAGTCAGTCAATTATACCCGCGTGTTTTATAGAAATATTTTTATGATCTCTGTACGATACTTAAGTTTAGTATCATTCCAACCGATTATTTCAAATAAATAAAAATAAAAGTCATGCAGCTCATGAAATATGTAAAACTGTGTGAAATAGTAGGGCTCTTCTCCTCTCATATTATTATATGGAACAGGCAAGTAAAAAAAGGAGCCACATGCGGCCGGCTGATTCCTTTATATTTTTTTTTTATAGTTTATTAAATCAGTTAGTCTCGTTAAATTGCAATTGTGGAAATTATGCTACTTACGCGTCGTGAAACTGTGATCCCACCAATCCGTTCGACAAAGATACGCTTTCAAATCATCGGCTGTACGTGCGACTATGACTACCGGTGGTGCAACCAAAGTACGAATACTTAGAAATACACTGAATATCATGACTATGATACCAAGTCGCTTGAGTAAACTGGCATCTGTAATTTTTACCGCCTTTGCCGACTTCACTCGAAATATCACCGATATTCTGTAAATAAAAAAGAGTATTTATAATAATCGTAAAAAATGTTGACTTTTTTACGGGAAAGATGATGGGAAGCATTAAGCGAAGAATCGAATTTCTCGTTATTAACTTTATTAACGAGATAGAGATTTATTCCTTTTTTATTTCCTTTTTTATTTATCTTGGTATATTTATTATCTTAGGAATCAAAATTGGTATTAAATATTACAAATTCAAAAATCTTCGTTTGCATGCATTTCCAATTTCCGATTCATTTACATTAATATCTGAATAAATTTTCTCGTATAAGATTATTCCTACCATATTTTATTTTCTATTATCTCTGCCTGTAATAACGAAAGAACAGATTATCGTCTTTAATTATTTACGTATGAGCGTTATATTCTTTAAATCTGTAATCGATCTTTTTGCTTTTTTCTTTTTTGTGGGTAATGTGAAACGCACGAATATGTATGAATTTTATTAAGTATAGAGTTACGTAACTAATATTCTATTAAATTCAACTTTTAGATTGTGAAACTTCTGATTTAATTATTAAATTAAATAAGAA
The DNA here is from genome assembly GCF_905475345.1 of Vespula vulgaris. Lineage (NCBI taxonomy): Eukaryota > Metazoa > Arthropoda > Insecta > Hymenoptera > Vespidae > Vespula > Vespula vulgaris. The sequence goes on from NC_066594.1 coordinate 3,602,295, forward strand.
TATTTTTTGTGTTTATACATTCGTTATTTCAAACCACAAATGAATTATTGATAATTTTATAATTAATGAAAGATTTGAGATAATCTTACATTTGAAAATTCAATTCGAGTAAAAAAGTTATAAACAATAATTTACTCTATAATTTTTCTTTGCTTTTATCTTCTCGTAATTCGTTAATTTATTCTCATTATTAACGATAAATGACTATACGAGTCAAGTATGATAGCATGAGAAACAATGGATCTTTCTTATCGTTAACAAAGAGTACCGAATGCGAATCGTAAAAGCCGAACAGTTCCGTAATGTAAAATCTATGTCGACGAAGATTAACGATGATTTGACAATAGTACAGAAAGGGACATAGTAGTGTATTTGATCGTAAAGGGTGAGCTTTGCGTTAGTTTCGTCGATCTAAGGAATACACTATAGAAACTGATTTAATGCTCTGGATAAAGAATCTTTGCTTCATTTTACTTTATTTACTTTTAACGACTCGCCGACATTGGCATATCCAATTTACCATAATAAAATTCAGTTGTACATAAATCAATAGCAAGGTTTATTCTTCGCATAAAAGATATTATTTAATTTACGATTAAATGGATATATCAACGACATTGAAATATTTCTATTTTATCATGTGGTCAGAAAATAGGTTTAGATCAAGAAGATTCGCATTCGAACTTTCTCAAGATGAAAACGAAGGAAGTTGAAAGAGGCAGACAGAGATAGAGGAACAAGAAGAGAGAAAAGGAGCAGAAGGAAAAGCGATCTTTTGTTCCGGAAGTTTGAAAGACCCGGAAATCCTGTGGTTTCGAGAAGCTGGATCGAAAGAGACAAGTACGAGGAAATAGTAAGGAACCGGCTCGATTATCGATCCTTGATAAGTTCCGACCCTCTTTCCTTGCTCTTTCTAGTTCTAACCAGCAATTGACGCGTTTTTCAGTGATGTAGTTCGAGAGAAGACGCTAAATGCAGGGCTGATGTGCTATTAAAGGTTTATGAAGGTATTTAGCAGGTATTTACTAAAGCTTTCGATTGCAAGTATTATAGTATTCGTACTTCTATTCGTTCAAGCCATTCCCATGTTCAACGGGAATCTCTCTTCCTTTCTCTCCCTCTATCAGATAGAAGTACCATAATCCTACAGATATTCTCCGTCTACTTGCTCCCCATATCGTAATTATCTCTAAAACGTTTGAATTCCGTAAGAAGTAAGATTATTCCGTAAGAACAAAAGTCATAATATTTTTCAAAATTGTTCTACTACTAATACTTTGGATTGTACATTTACCTTTTAAGACAACTTTTAAGCATTTACGATATTTTTTTTTTTGCATCGGGTTACCTATTTCAAAGAATTCGTGAATCCTTGAGGAAGAAACTGCCGAAAGATCTTTCATCGAATTTCTTAGCCGATAAACGGCAAAAGAAATGCAACCAGTCGTTTGCTACGAATACAAATGAGATATAAAACCTTGCGAAAAATCCTCTTCAATGTGGAATAGACTCAATAGTATCTTTTATGATTCACGAAAGATGACTGCATGAAAATAACGTAACGCCTTTGTCGAACCGCTTATGTGATTTTGCATGAAGGGGAGGATAGGGAAAGAGAGAAATTTATAACCATCCTGGGGGAGTCCGAGATATCCATGGAGGTATTTGTATCGGCGGGAAGGGTAGTATTTTCTCTCGGACAGAGATCGGTGATGTCGGATTTAGCGAGAAAGCGAATGCGAGTGAGGTTGGTACCAACACGTTAAATCTCAAAATGTCCGATCTCGAAGCAGAGATCGGGAGTAGAGACATTAGAGGTGGTATGCGGGCTGGATTAGAGCTTCTGCCACGTGTCGGACTAACAGGGTTGACGAAGACTTTACTGAATATATCGATATATGAGCCATATTATCAGACCGACCGGATGTATGCCAACAACATACATATACATATAGATACGCATTATATGTATACGTGTAGATATTATACGACAGAGATGTGGCTTTCATCGAACTAAATCGGAATAATGGCAGTAGATACCTAACGCGTAGGTATATTGACCCGTTAACATATGTATCTATAGCTAAATACAAATTGACCAGTGAACACTCAGATGATCTTAGCTTGGACAGTAGATTATATCAGTGTTATATGCTTTTTGATGAATTTAATATATTTCTATTGTTTAAAGGATAGTATAGAACATCCGGGGTAAGTTATATTAACAGTTCGTTTCATCGTGTAATAACAAATTTCATAAACGCAATTTTCTCGGATGTATCGAGATATCAAATAATCTTGACATGGTTCCGAGCGTTGATTTACCCTACTCAAAATTTATTATATATAAATGTCTTATTATACGTTCTCGATTCTATATATCATCGATGTTAAATAATTAAATGTTTTCCACCTTATTGTATTTTATGATTTATCGAAAAGGAAAACTAATTTATCACGTTCTTTCTTTCAACTCGTTCAAAAATTTAATTATTCATATCCGAGAAAATAAGTGGAAAAAACGTAACGCCGCAGTCGTTGATATCACAACGTAATAACAATTTATCTTCATGTTGTACGAAAATAGAAAAAGAAAAAAAAGGAAGTATATGGAAAAATTGCTATTTCATTTTTTTATTTTTTTATTTTTTTTTTGTTAAAGTTTCATTTATTATCACCGCGTTTGCTCAATAACATAAAAGTTTAGTTAACACCTACACAAAAACAAATAATATCGATGTTGCAATTTCCATCTCCATTTTTTATCGATATTTTTCTATTGAACGCGAGTAACAGAAATCTCTCGAGGATATTTGGAGGGCAATTTTTTTCTATTGTTTACTTACCGCCATGTTTTCAACATTAAAGCACCGTACGTCAGGGAAAAACCGATTTCTCGGAGCCAAACTCGAACAGTACACGTTATAACGTTTGGCTGAGGATACATAACTATTGTCTGCAAAAGATGAAAAGAATAGAATTTCTCTAACGAAACGATGTGATAAAGCATGAGAGATTAATTTCTCATATCGTATTTAACATGGTTTAAATGATCTTTGTCATTATAGACATAGCAGAGGATAATTAACGCAGAGATATGGTAACGTAATGTAAAAGCAATATTAATTTTTTAACGTTAACGCAAAGTACATGAATCAAAGTTCTATGCTAAATACTTATTTTTATCCTTAGGAATATTTATCCGTAAAATAAAAAAAAAGTTTGACAAATCTTCCAAAGCTTTAATCTTGTTTTGACAAAGACCCAGATTTTACCGTGCAATATATGAAGAAGGCGCCCAGTACTATAACGCGCAGCAAAACGGGGCTGGCAGCTCTAACCACCTGAAATAGAAAAGCAAAAGGTATTTTTTGTTAGAGACCTTTTCATATTTTTATAAAAGGATCTTTAATTAAGACAAGACAGTCGCATTTTCTCTTTCTCTCTTTAACGACATTCGCTTCTCTTTGGCTCTTGTACAATTAAGATATGAAGATGATTAATTCGTGTTAAAAAATGAGCGAATAAAGCAAACGAGGAAGTATTTCAATGAGCAACTAAATTTGATGCTCAAGTAAATATAATATATTCCGTGACATTGTAACAAAAGTCAGCTAGTCATGACAAGTTAGAATGTCATGCAATAGTTTAATTATTTATTGTAAATTTCTTTCGCACGTATTCGTTATCATTTTACCTTTCCCTACCTCTTTCTCCTTTCCCTCTCTTTCTCTTTGACTCTTTTCTCGTGTACACGTAGTCGAGAACACAGACAGTAAGCAAGTATATTCGATGTAATGCCGTAAATGAAACAGTTGAGACACGCAAACGGGAAATTAGCTTTGTTGCCAGTACGAACTTTGCTTTGTTATCCTCTCTTTCGTTTCGCTGACTGTTTTTTATTTTTTCTTTTTTTTGTTATACTGATATATTGTACTAATGTCAAATCCATCAACGAGAAAAATTCAATTTGATCGGATAATGGGGGAAAAAGGTAAACGGGGTTAAATTCGAGAAGATCGATTCCAAAGTTTGAGGTACTCATTTTTGTGTCGCAAAAAGAGATAAAGCATCGTTCATAGAAAATGGAGCAGAGGTGGTCTAGATTGTGGTCTCATTGTAACGTTGAAAGTTTCTTGAAACTGGCCAGCACCTTCGTGGACGTACATAAACGCAAAAGCTATTTCGAAGTTTCTATGTTATTCAAACGAAAAAGAGTCCGAGCTGTAAACTCGATTAATGCGTCCTCTTCTTGCTGCATCGTCCTCGTTTCGACCTTATTTCTTCTAAGATTTATCGCTTCAATGATACATATGTAATATGTATGTGAGATTTTATACGAAAGGATCCTTCGAATAGAAAGAAAAATTATAATAGTTTAATAAAAAGAGGATAAAAATGTAGTCATATAACGTTTCTTAATCCACGACGTATTTTCTTATAAAGCATTGCATTTCCTTTTCTATCGATGCAGATGTTTGTTTCACGTTAGTATTTCTTTCGTGTTCTTATACCGATAAAAAATAAATCGCGTTCGTAATAATACTCTATTAAATCGACGTCGGAACGTTTGAAATAATATCGAGGTAGTAAATAAATTCAATAAAAACGACGGTAAAGATGTTTTTTTCATTTTCTTTTTTTTTCGAGGTGTTCTAGAGAAATGATAAAGTTCACAGATGTTTTCAGATTTGGACAAAAGCGCAAAGTTAAATATGATACAAGATTTAGGTAATTTAGATTATTTTTTAAAGATCAGAAAAAATGTTGCTTATAAATCTGAAAATGAATTATTTATTCTCTCTAATTTCTTTCTTAAATATACTAAATTCAATGCTTCAAAAAATTTCTTGTTTCATTATTCGAACACTTATAAATATTAAGTTTCTATCATATTTTTTTTTTTTTTTTTATTGAATTACACTAAATCTTGTAATAATTAAAGTTACATAACGTGCGAAATTGAATGAGGCTTGCTTCCTTCATTCAGATCTTTTTTCATAACGGATCAATATATAATCTCGTTGCATATACAATGTTTACTCTCATTGTTTGCCATTCAATTTATTTCACATACTGCATATAGGTTGATCTTTTTTTAAAACATAAAAAGAAACTTGCTATCGAAGCTAATACGACTGTTTATCATTTAGATTTTTGTCAGGCAATGCACATTACAAATGTTTACACTAGCGAGTGTAATCCTTTGATGTTTTTTTTCCAATGCAAATAACATGCACGTTCGAAGGGAGTGACAGTCAAGCCACGGATGTGCTCAGTCGATCAAACTGTTAACCTAGAATAAATCGTTATTTTTATTAAAGTCTTTGATCGCTATTTATTCGATCGAATAATCACATTCATCCGTGCGCAGCAAATAATAATATATATGCTTGTCTAGTAATGAGAATTTCGAGGAAATAAATCGAAATTGTAGAATAAAGTTTCTTTAGTTAGGTCTTCGAGAAAATTGACTGTAAATATAGTATTAATAGACAATACGTAAAGAGTATTATTATATTTTGATTTCTTATTAATCTATGATTTACTATCAATTATTTATAAATACACTCGTACGAGAGATATATTTAATTTGCATTGATATCCGTTGAATGATCCAAGTCTCGTATAAAAAATTGATTACTCTACTGTTTCGATTTGTTTTTTCAAAAATAATTCCCTTCTCGTTTGTACCACAATTGCAGGAAGGCATACTCTACAACAATGTGATCTGAAATGTTTGCGGACCCTTCATAATTTAGATCTAAATGGATCTACGAAGAATGTTCCTATTGTATATCTAAATGCATCGGTATTTGTCCTTATGCAAATCGGCGAATTTGCGATACTATCAAAGCAAGATTCTAAGCATAGAACAGAATGTTCTTGCAGAGGGATCACTTTAACGTTGAATTTATTCCTAAAGACATCTTTGTGAAAATACATATGGAATCCTTGTTTCGTATCTAACGAGATTATTATTAAAATGAAATATATAACTGAATTTTAATACTTTTTCATTCTTAATACTTTTATGCGTTGTAATTTGCGAATAAGAGGAGTAATGGCAGGTCTGTTCAATATCTTCCCATTTCGCCACTTCTTTGGGAATAAAGAAAAATTATTTCTCGACCTTCTCCTACGTCGACATTTTATCGATCCCTTACAATAGAAGTTAATCAGGGTCGGAGAAGTGCAAAAGTAAAAGCAAAAGAAAGAGCACAAGCAATAACAAGAGAGAGGAAGATAGAGATAGATAGATAGAGAAAGAGAGAGAGAGAGAGAAAGAGAGAGAGACGTAGACTCGATGAAAATTGCAGAGAAGTTAAATTGATGTTTTCGTAACCAAAGCAATTTTACATTAAATTGGAAATGCACTTCATTCAATGGCATCTCGCAAGACCCTCTTCCTTATTCGAGAAACGACAAAATGTTGAAGTATCTACTATCTCCCATATCAGCAGGGAACTGTTGCCGAGAATTTCTTTCTTTTTTATGTGAACATGAAAGACGTTCGTTCTCGGAACAATGACTGGAAAAGAGGTTATGAACGATAGAAATAAGAAAAGAGGATATACGTGCTTCTTCCAATGTAGCTAGATAAATAGTGTTTGTTTTTGTAAAGAAAATCCAATAGTGGAATTAGCCATAGAGTGGAACAACCAACAACGAGGATCCTTCTATCTTTTTCTACGACTTTCCCAATTTTTCGAGGCATCCTTAAAAAGCAACGAAAAATGTTATTACATTTAAACAAGGGACGTAAGAGGGAAAGGGTATAGTTATTGCGAAATACGCGTACGATACGAAGGGTATCGTTATTACGGTTATAAATAATATTAATCAGCCATTTACATTGTCGTATTTTAGGTACAAGAAACGGTTAGTGTTCTCATAAAAACGGCTTAGTCTTAAATAGTGCTGTGTAAAAGGGGTGAAGGGTGATAGAAATGTAGAAGAAGAAGAGTCTGATATATTCAAGCCGTTCTCTTCGTATGCGAACAGAAAGTATGCCGATATAGCGCGATAATGGTTCGGTTATGTCTCAACGTGGTTTATTTTCATAGAAAGATCGTTAGGAAAAAGCAATAAACTTGTTTTGAAATTTTCTCGAAGTATGGCTTAAATTTTATACTCTCTCATTTCATTATGCATATACTCATACTTATGTACGTCATTAAAGTTCATCAACAAATAGAAAGATCATATTAGTTTTTAAGCCGGCGATAAAAAGTTGTTTTGATTTAGAAATACAGAAAAAGAGAGAATCCAGATACTAAAATGATCAAAAACTGTAAAAAGGATAATATTTTTGAAAAAATTTTGAAGGTTTCAATAAAAATATTAACCATTTTGATATTTTTTCTTCCTTACTAATCAAAATCTTTACTATTTCTGAAGCGTTTTTATCAAAGTTTTACGTTACGATGTTCGAGACTGTTTTTATCAAGCATATAGAAAATTCATTGTAAAAGTTGTATGGGAACATCTGAGCTTAATTAAATCTTTAATCTGAAAGGAGCATATACATAAGATTCTCGACTTTTAAGTGAATATCAAGTAGACCTCATTTTCGAGTTATACCGAACGAAAATAAATACTGAAGAAGTATCATACACTTCATTTTCTTCAAGATTACAGACTCATCCGTCCTAAAGGAATTTCTTGGTCCGTTTATGGTTATCACGTACATAGCAAGGGTTTTCGCCCTTCGTGTTTCTATTTTTCTTTCTTCCCTTCTTTCGAAAGGGGGAAATTTAATGAAGCCTCTCGTGTGTTGTGAGTCTGTTCAACTTGATAAAACATAGTACTAGCGTAAAGATGCCTTCGAGAATATCTCCTTTTCTTTCTTATTCTCTCTCTTTTTTCTTTTCTTTTTCCGCAGTTCTTATTTCGAAGTTTCATATTAGAAGATACAAGGATAAGATAACACCAAGATAACGATAGTTCACGACTGCACCGAAAAGAGCATTGATCGTAATTTGAAAAAAGCGATTGAATTACGTTGTATCAAAGCAATATCGATCGGTAGATTTGATGAAAAATATGAAATATTTTTTCTAAAGTATACGACGATACTTTATATATAATAGTTTTGATTTTGTTTGATACTTTGGAGAAGGATCTATTTCAACGTCAAGTTTTTGGAACATGTGTCACGATTAATGCTCTGGACGGAGACAGTTTATAGTTAGTTTCTAATGGTTTTAAATCTATCATATTCGTTCATGTGCTCAACTATAGTTTGAAATGATGATACGTTGAAATCGTTATTTTGAGAATTAAGAATGTTATATCGATAATTTATTGCTATTATCTAAGCAGCTAAACACATACAGCTTATGACATGTTATTTTTAGACGTAACATTTAGAAGATTAAAAGGACGTAAACATTTAAAAGATGTTAATACTCCGATGATCAAAAGTCACTTTGCTAACCTTCCTTTCCATAGAATTCAAGACAAATGCGGAAATGAAATGTCATAAGCATGTGGGTTCCTTAGTATTCTGAAGTTAACCCTTTAGTTACGATGAAGTTAAATGTGAAACTGTACGATCTGTAAGGATTGTTCGCCGCAAGGTACGTGTAAACAAAATTACCAGAATTGGTGTTTTTCTATGTCCTCAACCATGTATTTAATCATATCTGCGTTAATACCAGATAATGCATTGACGTAAGTTACGATATTTTTATTTATTTCCATATACAAAATTGGAAACCATCATAAGTTGAAAACATCTCTCGGACAATTTCAAAGTAAGAAAACAAGTAAGCCACCGTAATGGTTCTTCAAGTGAAAAGCATCACTCAGAGGAAAGTTACTATAGCAACGCTATGTTCCAAGAAATGAGTTAGCGAGAAGCCACTATAGTGGGGTGTAGTAGCCAAAGGGTTGAACACGGATATAAACTTGGCTTTATTGGTTTTTTATTTGTTTGTTTATCGTCGCAATAGTAGTCACAGAACGATGGTTGTATAAGATCAATGTCTTAAAGCGTGTTATATCGTTAGTTTTTTTATTTCTTTCCTTTTATTATATCCTAGATGCTATGTCAATATTATTTTTATTGAAACGTAGTTTTATTAATTATCTATTAATAAAAATAGGTACATGCAAATGAAAGAAAGAAGATTATGTTGATCTCCTGTTATATATTGGGATGAACGTTACGTAGTAGGTTGTAGATGCAAATGAAACAAACTGTCGGACAAGTACATCTGTCAGCACTCACCAAACAAAATTAACCGTCGTACGAGCGTACGTGCTATGTTAGAGCGATTTATCATGTAACTTTACGTCTTAGAAAAATGAACTGTCAAGGAGCGTAATCGTAGGAAAAGCCTCGGCTAGCCTCGTTCGTTCGTAACTGTCATCGAAATTGAAGTTCTTTGAAGGTTGCTATCATATTTTTTTTTATCCTTCCTTGATTTCTTTTCGTGTGTCTCTGATACATTTTTTTAAACATTAGATGAATAGATATCTTTTATATCGTCATTTGAAGCAACGATACATATGCAAGGTATTCGTAATTTTTTTATTAATTTTTTTTCCCGTTTTTTTACATTTTGAGATTTTGTAATCGAGTAATTATCTGGAGGAGATTAGAGAAAATTGGTAATATTAGAGAAAAGGTAAAGAAAAAGTTTGTGTTAAAAAAAATTGCGTCTCGAATTTTCGTCTCGATTATGTTTGAACAATCTCATTTGTGGTCCCTTGCACGTAATAGCTGCACCGAGTTAATAGATAAATAACTCTTAGCAGAATGTATAGTATATGAATAGTACATAATACTCGTATAGTAAATAAATAACCTTTAGGAAAATATGGTCTAATGGACCGTCACAAGGATGTACATGTGAGTGCATCAATATCATTTAATATTTATTTCAGAAATAAAAAGAAAAATTCTTATTCTCTTTTATATTTTATTATTGTTGTGAATAAAATTCGTGAAAATATCGCGATCCTCAGCCATTTTTGTTTGCTCGCCATTAATTTAAATGATTGTTGAACGAGAGACGAATTTAGAAGCAAGACGACAAGCCATAATAGCTGTCTATTGTACTAGTGTACATGTCGTGCTGGATAAAATGGACAGCAGTACAGTAATTGTTCGAAAGTTGGTCGATTTAACAACAAAGCACGAACACATGTCATACATTCTATATAATAAACGAGACCTTTTTACATTTAGATTAATAGTTCTATTCCTCTTTTTTTTTTTTCTTGCATCTCTTCATTCGACAACAGATATTTTAAGTTTCCGAGTAATTTTGTTTCGTGGATTCGTTAAATATTACTTATTCACCAGCTGCCGCATTTTCCAATAAGAAACACATTACGAAAAGCAATTCCGTATAGAAACGTAGGATTACGAGGCATTGCATTTAGAAGAAACGATCTATTAAGGCCGAGGAAATAGGAAAAGAAAAAGAAAAAAAGGTAGAGAGAAAGAGAGAGAGAGAGAGAGAGAGAGAGAGAGAGAGAGAGAAATGCAAGTTAAATTTGAATAAAAATATGTTTTTCATTTTCACGAGAAATGCTAATTTTAAAGCTGGCCGACAGTCTCTCGCTTAAGTAGTTAGTATCCCTTTACCGTTTTTTAATACTCTTTTTTATAGTTAAAAAGTAAAGACCACAATTCGGGGTAAATACCAAGAGAAATGATTTTTGAAATGATGAAGAAATTATTTAAATAGGAAGTGTAAAAGTCTTGTTTTCTTTTGCGATTAAAATAATAACGTAGATTATACTTTCTTTGGAAAATGATTAAAAATCAAAGTCTTTTATATTCTCTCGTCCAAAATCTTTTTCTTTTCTCCTTTTATTGTTTAAAATCGATCGATACGTTCAATGTGTTCTTTAAAAAATTGTTATCATTTTTACAATTTAAATTTTTAGTTACGTAATAATGAGAAAAACATTGGTATTAGAAATAAAAAAATGTAATGAGTTTATTTAATGAAACATAAAAAAGGAAGAGAAAGAGAGAAATTTGATTGATCTCGATCGTTCATCACACGAAATGTAGTAATAGAGATTGGAAGATGTATGCTAATGGATTTCACTATTTTTTTGCTCGTAGCAACGAAGCAATAACTTCGAACAATTCTCGATCTTTAGGTAGAAGGTTCAAAATATGTTAGAGATTTGTAATTACATTCGCTCTTGGCGATATTATTTCTTTCGTTTGTAATACTTGGGGACAAATTGAATAGCAGTAGTACAAGAGGGTGCTTGCAAACTACTTTTGTAGTTTTATCGTACAAAGAAAACTTTGTACTTTGGTGTGAATATCTCAGAAACTTAACTCCCCTCTCTTCCAAAAAAAGGAAGGAATAATTAAATCAGAAAGAAAAGAATATACAAGCAAACATTGGTATACGTATAATAATCCTCTATTAATACTTTTACCAATTGATTAATTTTCTTAATTATACTCTTAATTTTCAAATGAATTTAAAAAAGGTGATCTGTTATGTGATCAACGTGATATCTAGCCGGTTTTTTAATCTTGTCTAGTAAGATGTGTGAACAATCTTACAACGAAATTCAATTTGAAGAAGATAAGAAAAGCTGCGAGAAGAAGTATTCTTTACGACACGATGTTATCCATCTTAAATAAGATTTATCAAGAGATAAGTTTCAGGATTCGGAAGGTTTTCGCTGTTCTCTTTTATTTTTATCTATTAAAATTGAAATAATGACCATGATAAGGATATACATATATATTAGGGATAAAATATAAAGATTGAATTGAGATCAAGATGATAAAAGAAATTCTCAGCTTACGCTAAGTTGGATTAGAGGTGCATTTCGCAAAAAGCAGATTTCGAAAAGAACGAGGTAGAATAATTAAATAGTTCGAATACGTAATAACCTTTTTACCATGGCTCTCTTCTCATTTTCTTCCTCATCGTATAGAATTAATTATTCCTCATTCTGGAGTGTTCATATACATACTCGTTTATAAACACAAGTTCATATATATATAGATGTAATATCATATTGAAAAATTAGAAAAACCTATTGATTCAATCGCGGTCAGAGAATTTATGTAAAGTCAGAAATTTAATTATAAAATTCTTGATGTTTTAATATTCTTTTTCTTTCAAACATTTTGAATTGTACAATAGAACGTACGAAAAAGTATAAAAGATTTTCTTTAGCTATATATTAAAAATACTCATTGGAATGGTCGAGCGTTCTCGACATTTCTACTATACGTATATTCAAAATTATAACCATCAAAGCGTTCCGTGTGTTTGTTTAAAGTCAAGAAGATCTATTTTGATCGTTTCAAAGCAATCTCGTTGGATAAATCTTCACTTTTATCTTCCCTTTCTATCGTTTCTTTATCACGACTAAATTGGGAAGAACATCCGTTCGCACGAGATCATTGAGGACGAAGGAGAGAAAACTATTTCGTGTAAGGAACCGATAATATTCTTGAATTTCAAAGGTAACCTCCTCCACTCGCTTTTTGCTCTCATGTAAAATGTATGAAGATAGATGAATGATTCATATCGAATACAAATACTAGATACCTATGTCTATTGGAGCACTAGATATTTTTCCATTGAAGATACGAGAATGTTATAGTTATAATATTTCTATAGTACTACTTTACATCGATAAGAAATATATTTTTGAAGTGCATTTTCTTTTTCATCAATATTGAAATGAATGTTATTAACCGATTGTTAATTAGAAAAATCAATAGAGTCAAGTACCTTTTTTCTTTTCTTTGACTTTTAGACAAACTCGCCATTACTCGTTGAATTTTCTACATTGTTCGTTGGAATTAAACGTTAAAATTCTCTCTATTTTGGTAGGAAATCGATTGGATAATCAGTTTATTGGTGCAACAATGATCGTCACATTTTGACACGGTTCTATAGCGACCTGGTATATTTTTTTTCTTTCTCTTTCGCTCTCTTTCTTTCCCTATAATATTTTTACAACTCTCGTACCTCTATTATAACTTTAATAACGTATATTCGCGTTAAGTGCATTCTGGGTTTTACCTTGGTGTCCTGCTATTTGTGAGCCACAAGCCGCGACCTGTTCTCTCTCCGTTCTAATATTTACGTACACGTACGTATGTTACTTCGGGTTAACTTGAGTTTAAAAGGATATTCACTATTACAAAATACGATATAAAACCAGTATGGATTCTTAATAATTTCTCTGAACAAAACTTCAGGTTTTGATAAAAACCTGTTAAACACTTTATACAGTAGGGATTTTTTTTTTATTTTTATATATAAGTCTTTGTATATATTTTTATATGGTTTCATTTAGCTGATAACAATTAAACTGAAACATATTTTTATACTCTTTGAAAAAATTTACTTTCTTTTACATTTACAGTCAAGTCGATGCAATTGAGAATATTTCAATGTCTTTTTTGATAATAAAGCAATATATAGGTTGCTAGAAATAATAGAGGAAACTCAAGACTGCATTATAAAGTGTTGTTATCGAAATGGTGAATAATAACGGGTGATGTAGTAAAGTCTAATCGTAGCCTGCAACACCGTCTGAAAGCTCATCGAGCTCTTTACTCATCGCCGTGCAGATAACCACGTGTCGATCAATTTTCTCGGAGTATGGCACGATAACGTGGAGCTTTACGATTAAATATTAACAAGAAAATGAAATTCTTTTTTGTTGATGATAAATTTTATAGAAGGCCATTTTAAAAACATTTATCACTATTAACGTTTATCACTATTAGATTACATAAAATTATTTATAGTTAGGTCAATGATGAAACTTAAATGTAAATAAACATGAAAGATATTAATAAATGATAGAAATGGTTAATTTAACATATATTCATACTTTAATACTTCATTTATTATTGATATTCATGTAACATTTATTCATATACTATTTTAATATTTTAAAAGTTTATTTATATACTAAGTAGTAGTGGAGCTAAGTCTTAATAAACTAGAGGATAAGAAAAGTTATATATAATAATATATACAATTAACCTTCCTATGATAAAATTTGATGTCTTCTCTTAACGAGATTAGATTCAATGGGATCTACTCTTAATTAAGAATTCGTTGGAACGAAGGTAGAGAGAGCGAGAGAGAGAGCGAGAGAGAGAGAGAGGTTCTTCAAAATGAACTCTCAAAGACCGTCTTCAAAGTCATCCTATGAGAGTCATTCTCTTATTCGAGGGAGTCAAATCTTAGGGATACCAGAATGGATGATGCAAGGGTAACAGAATAGACGTCGTCTTGTCAAATAGAAGCAAGCGGTTAACCCGTGAATCTCATTTGTTTCGAAAGTAATAACACTTAATAAAATTTACAATGCTCACCGAAGATCTCTCTTCTCCTCTCTTTAATTGTGGCGTGGCTTACTCATTTAAATTTCGCGGCTTATTTCGCGCCCTCGAAATCATCTACCAATGTGCAACTTGCAATTTTCGAGAAAAAGGTTACATACCGATGTTCCTTGTATTTTTTTTCCTCTTTTTCTTTTTTCGTTTCGACAGAATTCTCTTTCAATTATTAATATTACTTCTTACTTTTTCGAATAAATTGATATTTCAATGCACTGAATAATTTCAAATATTTTCAATCTTATTTTAGCATTTCTTGGAGCTATATTACTCGTGTTTTGTTAGATACACATTGTTCATAGATACTGTGCAAACAATATCCAACTATGTATATTGTTTATTCTCCAATTCGACGTAACTTTAACAAGAACTGCATAATGAAAATTGCGTTTACGGAAGCATGTCGGTTCCAAGAACGTTCTACTGTATTTTTCTTTAGTTACTTCACGTTACTTAGGATCGTTCCTATCGTATTTCAGTATTAATGATCTCCAGTTTTTATTCTTTTTTTCCTGGACGTCTTAAAAGCATTTTCAAGGCTCGGACGTAACCAGAAACCATAGGAATTAGTTACGTGCTCGTGTTCTTGAATTAACGATCAGGATTATCGGCGTTATCAGCTTCGTAGTTTTTTTTTCTTTTTCGTTTTTCCTTTTTAACGATCACTCAGGTTTAAAGAATAGAATTATGTTGAATAAAAAATTTCGGCACAATCGGAAAACGTTAAGGACGTCTAATTTGCACGTTGCTGTTCCCATAGCAGCATCCATTTCTAAAAAGCGTGCACGGAATACATTCGCGCGTATAAGCTTGGCAATGTGCCACCATCCGGTAATATATAACAGTTTAGCATATAAATGCGCCAAAAAAGATTTCTTCTTTTTTACTTTGTCGCTCCATTATTCCATCTTCTTTCATATTCGACGTACAACATGAACAGATTTGTTACCGTTTTCCCTTCTTTTCCTTCTTCGAATTTCTTACAGAGACCGCAGTTCCTATTATTAATGCACATATGTAATTTTATATATATATATATATATATATATATATATATATATATATGTTCACACACACACGCACATTATATAAATGACTAGGTATCTCCATAGAATGCGTTTATTTTTTTGCTTTTAGTATTGCCTGCTCAAGAAGTGATAAAAATAATAATGTAGACAGAAATATTTGTTTGACATGTTTCCCTTACTAAGTCTCCAAAGTTCAATGAATGATTCATTAAAAGATACGATAAGTGCGATATCATCGTGGCTGTCTAGTTACGTAACTCGAGAGTTCTCGACTTAACTTAATTAGATATTCATTAGTTTATGATTGAAGTTACTTTTACTACTTTGATATGATCCTCGAAGAAGCTCGCTTGACTACGTGACAATTATATCAACGAATAACAAACATTGTCGTAATTGTATTCTTTTAAAGCTTGATAATAAACACCTTTATTTTTCAAATAAAATAGGAGTCAATTAAACAAATTTGATTGATAATTCTGTTCGAGCCTTTGATTTATTTATAATAGATATCAACGTATCTCAAAAACGTAAGATTTTATATTAATAAGTACTTTAATATAGAAAGAATAGATATAAGACAGATAATATTGATTTTTTATGTAATACTTAACATTATGCTTACCGATTGACCTTCTAAAGTTTTTATTAAATGATTAGGGAATGTCCTTTAGTCATCTCCGTACTTAATATGATAATTGGCATTTTGTTACGCGAAATTAAATGAACTTTGATTAAGTATTCATCCATTCAACTGTATGATATGTATCCATCCGTACCGTTATCACTCATATAACTTATAAATATAAATATTTCGTTGAATATTTTTACTCAAGTGTTACTTAACATACACACACATAGGTATTACAAAAATATAAAGTTGATCATAGACTTCACAATCGTGCTCGAGGGATTCTTTACATCTTAGAAATCCAAAAGCTGTCATAAGTCAGATCTGAGAGAAAACGGTCCACTTACTGTGGTATCCCATGAAGATGTAGAAAAATGTAAAAGAGAAAGAGAGAAAGGAAGAGAGAGAGAGAGAGAGAGAGAGAGAGAGAGAGAGAGAGAGAGAAGTTAGGAGTGCTCCGTTGGGAGCCCGTATTAAAGATACCGAGCGAGACAATTTATCACATAGATATTCCGAGGAACACGTTGCTGCGGCTACGTGATTCTCATAACCGGCAAACGGGGAAAACTATTCTCACTTGCCAGTGAGGCAATAAGGACAACAAGATAGAGAGAAAGAGAAAGAAACAGCAATCCCTTGATATGGAACCGAAACAATCAGTGATTCCTTAGATAATAATCTGCTCTTGTCTCTCTTTTATTTCTTCTGTGTATTATTATACATATATACATTTTTCCCCTTTATTTATTTTCTTCAGTTTTAATTAATCCTCGATAATGCAAATTCATGAATTTCTCGAGAAATTTATTATACGTTCAACGCCTCGAATCTATTTGCGGTTTCTTCGAGTCGTCTCGATAAAGAAGATTTTTCACTCGCACAAAGTTTTCAGGTCACCGAAAAACTTAGCAAAGTTTCTTCTGATGAGAACTAATGTTGCGACGCTCAGTTCACGAATTTCTATCTACACTAAAAGCTTGAATTCAATTTATTGCAACGAGATCTCTTTTAACTCAAGCAAGAAGGATCAAGGTCTAAAAATTTCGTTTTATATCTATGAAAGAAAAAACGTCATCCCGAGATCTCTCGAGTTAAAGAGTCTTTAACATAGAAATTGGGTTGCCTCGAGACTTGCAAAACCATCACAAGAGAATGGCTAGAATATATGTGGGCTAGGTGAGTTACGGTGGGTAATCTTAATGGATGATCAGATAAATCAAGGTTAATTCGTTAACCTTGTTCGGCTGAGATCAAGTGAAGAGATACGACGTGATTGTTCCGAAACCTCTTAATCTTGTTTAAAGCTTTGCTTCCACGCGAGAGAAAATGCAAGATCGGCGGGAAAGAGTTTGGTTGGCTTTAAACACGAGGACGGATCCTTTTCACTTTCATTTGGATTAAAGTGTTATTTATTAAAGTAAGAAGAAAGGGACAGAGAGAAATAAGATAAAGAAGAAGAAGAACAAGAACAAGAGAAAGAAGAAGAAAGAGAAAAGGCAAAAGGAAAAGAAATGATAATGGTAACTGACCTTGACGTTTCCGTATTTCCAGGTGAAGAGCGCGACGGCAGGGAGACAAGCGATGACGCAACACTCCAAGATAAGTATGGCTGTTCTCATGAGCCAATTCAAGGACACGACACAGGGCGAGCCATCGACGCAGGATTCGCAACCCTCCGCGCAAGGAAGACACTCGAAGGAATCTTCAACGGCGTATTGACTTTCTTCGCCCTGCAAAAGGTTAGGTATCGCATGAGCGAATCATAATTTATCTCTTTTGTTGGCAAGGGAGCCGAGAGTTTGACGGTTTTCCTGTTATTAGGACCGTCGGGAATCTTCGAGTTAACTTCTGTCGCGTTTGCCGATGCATCATTCTGACAGGTTCTCTAAACTTTTGCCTGGACCATCCATCTCGTAACATCATCGAATCCTTTGCTTATTCGTTTGTTCTCCGAGACCGATGAACCTTAATAAAACCTTGCACGAAATGCGCCAGTCCGAGATTAACCCTCGTTTAAAATTATCATTTCCTTTATTATTAATAACGAACGCGACGAAGTAACAACTATGATGTATCGGCCAACTTTTGATTTCGACGTATACCTAACGATATTAAACTCTGACAACAACTGCATGATTAAAACGTAAAGTTTTTCAACAACCAAGACAAAGTTTCTTCTTATTTGGATTTATCAATTCTTTAGGACAAACTTTTTAGGGATAACCTTTTTTATTACAAATCTTTCTTGCTCTTTCAATTTTTGTAGTAAGACGAAAAGAGGTCAAAGGATATCCGCTATATTCATAGGAATGTAAGATAAAGGAATGCATTAAAAGTTGTTCGAGTGAAGGAAACTCGGGTTTATTCGCGAAATCGCGAGAGCTACAGATTTGCTGAGAAGAAACGCGAAAAATGTTACCTTGAATGCTTTTAAAAAAGAAATATTTACTAGTATATAAGTCGTTGGATGAGGTATCTTTCCTCTCTATTTCAGTCACTTTCTTGCTTGCTCTCGCTTATTTCAAAAGAATCGAGAGCTGAAATACTTGCCATGTCAACAACGAATGTATTCGTCTTTGCGTTTGGGTTAGGTCTTACCGAGAATCAAGTCTTGTGCATTTCATTCTATGAGATAAATTCCAAAAGCAACAAGGTAGAAGATCTTCTGTCATTGAAAGATTTAAAATTTCATTTATCAATTGCACTGCAGTGTTAGCTTTTTCCTCGAATCCGCATATTTTCTTCTTTTTTTTTTTTGTTTCATTTCGTTTTCTAACAATTAATAATTCATAATTGACCGTGAACACAACCAAATTCGTGAAAGAATGAGAAGAAGGAAAAACATTTGACGTCGTGAATTATTTTACTTTTCTTTCGTTCAAATACGTTATGAAACATTTGATAAAAAGAGAATTCTCAATAGATCAACGTTGGAATTGGAATTTTGATACCAATGGACTAATAAATGTGAAAAAAGTAACAAGTATTTCTGAACTACGTTGATACTCTCGAATAATCCAATAAGCTCCGAGCTGCCGATTGGCTTTTTTCTTTTTATAAAACAAGAAAACAATGACTCGTTACGTTCATTCAAGTTATAGAGAACGTTGCCGAGTGGGAAAGTAGTTTTTCCTATTATCGGAAAAATATGGATTTCTGTTAGAAACGCAAGCTTAATGGATTAGTTTTCGAGAAATAAATATTCGGAGATTTTCAACTTTCGAGATTATTAAAATTTGCGATTTTAACGTTATGTTATATCAAGGAAAAGTAATTCTACTTAATTTTTTAAAAAAGAATTGTACGTTCAAATATTTTATTAATTTTAATACAGGACAAAAGGACGGTAATGCTCAATGAGCAATATACTTTCATAAAGTCTACTGCCTAAATTACGGAAGCTTTTAATTTGTCTGTTTCGCTATTCGAAAAGAAAAAAAAAAATTGTAGAAATTATGAATGATTGCAAAAGGAAATTTATAAAAAATTTCCTGGAGCATGAATTCATTATGCTCTTTGATCTCCGTTCCACTTTCCGTTTATTTTATTTTTTCCAACATTTTACATACAAGTCGTAGAAACATTTACATATTTTTTCAAATTAAATTAAATAACTTTTTTCTACTAAATTTATGTGCTTTAAAATTGTGCATAAATTATTAAAAAATTAGTTTGAAAAAGTATAATATAATTTAAAAGAAAATAAAATTTAATAATACTCATTTCAACGATTATTAAATGATTCATTGATATTTACTTTTTCATAAACGATTTTTTTTTTTTTTTCATTTTCCATTCCCCTTATGATCGTATCCCTGGAGCAATTAGAATTTCTATTGATAGACACAAACAAGTTTAAATTATCGCTCGATGCCGAGTACGAAATTTGACAGTCGATGGATAGCTGGTGCGATCACCGACGTGAGAATTGATCACGGTATTTAGCCAGAGAGATAGGTATCGACGTATATCAAATAAATACCGATCGATTATAGTCAGACAAGACGAGAGTTGGCGAATCTTCCTATCTACGTTATTTCCACATTTTATATTCTCCGTTGTAATCTTTGACTTGTTTACGTCCCATTCGTCTGGATATCAAAACTTTTTTCTCCATTTATATCAATGATTTAAGCATGAGTTGACACTTGAACGACATCAAAATTTTCACGTCAAAATCAAATGATAACTTTTCAATTCTCAACCAACCAATAAACTTTTATAAATCGAAAATATTCTCCGGAATACTTTCTATTTGCGTTCTATTTTTATGACTGACGTTCGTTCATTAAAAGGAAAAGGTAAAAGAAAGAAAACAAGAGCATAACTTGAAGCATAAACAGGAGTCTAGAAAAACAGATTATTTACTGGAACAAGATATTTTTGAAACGAAAATACCGCGAGGTTTAGTTGTTTCTTTCCGTTTAGTTGCTCTTCAAACTTTTATTTACACATCGTTAGCTGATTTGTCGATATTTTCAACGAAGGTATCAAATAGACTTGCTATAAAATAAAACTATATTCTTTCAATATGTGAATTGTTAACTTTTACTTTGAAACAAATAAATGTATGTATCTAGATCGCCGGTTAATAACAGCATATCGATCAATATGACGCTGATAGCTGAAAATTTCTTCTTTTTTTCAGAAATTCTATCTTATCGCGTAGAAAAATATATTACTAATCTCATACGGATTTAAAATGCAACGATCCAAAGTCGACTAGATACATGTAATTTTCATTTTACATAGATACTGATTTATTAGTACTTGTAATCAATTCTAATTCATTAAATCGAGAATCATATTTGTCATCTAATTATTCTTTGATGTGCAGAAATTACGATCATATTTGTTGTATATGGTTGGGTAAATGACAAGCTAAATTTGATACATGCTGTAGATGTAAAATGTTAAACGTTGTCAATGTCGAAGAAGAACAAACAGGACGAGACGTCTCTTTACGCAATTTTCACGTTTCTTTTATATTTCATATAAAATCGTTATCGACAGTATGCACAATGGCACCTACTGTCAGTAGATATTACATGTCTTGTAGCGAGATGAGGTAGCCTATTGCTTGCGAATACGTTTGAGATTTTCTTTTACCTTTAATTCTGAAAAATAAAACCGCGTACTGTTGGTAAATCGATAAAAGTGCATGAAGCAATCATCCTTTTATTTTTGATTTCTATTTAAAATGTCTTTTCCAATTTTCGAGATCGATCGGTCGAGCAAGATAAAAATATCTTCGCTTGTTCGAATTTATTTCTTATCAAAAAAAAAAAAAAAAAAAAAAAAAATCCAAGAAATGAATATATGTTATCTGTATTATATAGAATGCCGAAGAGTGATCGATTAGGATCAATTTGAAGTGCATGTGATCTCGCGTGAAGACATTTTGAGAACATACCATCATCAATTTTTCATACTCTTCTTCGATCACGGTTCCGTTGTAATAACGTTTGGTTGACTTCGTATCCGGGTAATAAAAGCCACGTTTGCAAACACATCGGTAACTTCCACGTCGAAAACCCAATCCAGGAATAGCGACACACTGAAATTTGACGATGCTACGATTGAAACTTTTTTCTTTTCTTTTATTTAATATAAATATATACATATATATGTATATATAGAATTTTCTTTGTTTTATTTAGTTATATATTCCAACCGCGTTAGAATAAAATAAATTCTGTTTGTTATATGAAATCGATTGGTGTACTTTGTACAGTTGAATTCGAATATTTACGATCGGAATTTACATAACGCTAAAAAATTCAAAAAAATTCTTGTTTGCGTAAATCCGTAGGTGTTACTCGTATTTCAACAAACATGGAAACTACTTCACGTTTTGTTAGAGTGCATGCCAATAACGATAAGTAACACAAAAGATAGAATACAAAATCTAAATAATAATAATAATAATAATAAAAAGAACATCCGAATAATTTCATACGAGGTAAACGTTGAATTTTTGTTTATTGGTTCGTAACAATTTTCAATCAAATTTTATTTTCAATCAATTTATTTTTTATCTTGCTAAAATATGAATTGTTTACGTATTAGCTTTTGATTTCGCATATTTGTGAATGAGAAACAATTGTTGCCATTTAAAAGTATGAAAATTGTTAACAACGATTTTTTGAAATGAATATTAAAAAGCAATATTCGAGAAAATGCGTTAAAAATGATGAATGAAATTTGACGAACTACGTATGATATTGAAATCAATAATGCATTAATTTAAATATACAATTTACCTTCGTTGTACGTTTTTTACACTTGTCACTGGCAGCGAATATATTGAGCTGATTAGATCCTGGTGGTAAAGGGCATTGATCTATGTCGACTCTTCGTAAATCGATATCAATTCCACTGGTACCTCTGGAAAAAAAGAAAGAGGACAAATAAAGGTTTATTCAATGAGTTAATTAGTCTAATTTGAATAAATTAGGTCGAACAATTAAATCGTCATATTTTCCATTTCCGAGAATAATTTTATATAAATAAATATTTACTGTTATTTTCGTCATTAATTTCTTCCTCTTTAGTATACACAC
The DNA here is from genome assembly GCF_905475345.1 of Vespula vulgaris. Taxonomy (NCBI): domain Eukaryota; kingdom Metazoa; phylum Arthropoda; class Insecta; order Hymenoptera; family Vespidae; genus Vespula; species Vespula vulgaris. Next base: position 3,624,882 of record NC_066594.1, read on the forward strand.
ACACACATACTTTTTATGATTTTTTTTTTTTAACATTTGAGCCAGCTACAAGTTAAAAATTAAACTCGGACGAGATGGAAAAAAAATTTGTAAAACTCTTGAAGTGACTTTCTCGAGAAAATATAAATTTTCTTGATATGTACAAACAGGGATATCAAATTTACAATTTCAAATAAACTTCGTAAAGTTAGTTCATTCGAGTAGATCTTTCATTCGTGCGCGTGCACATAAGCCACATAGTGCCTAGCATACTGTTGGATTAAAAAGAAATTTAATTTATGCGGTACCACGTTACGTACGAAACTTTGATTAATTTTTTTTTTTTTAAATTGCTATCGATATCAATGTTCTCAAACAACATTGTAAATTTCAAGTCTTTTACCTTTTTTGAATGTAGATTAGGAAAAAAAATGATTAGAAAAGATGATTAAACAGCTAATAAGATCAACGATCAAATCAGTCCACAATTTTCTCATCTATCTATATTTTTTTACTGTTTATTTTTCCATGTCCATTATAATACTAGCTTTAATTTATTAATTAATAACAGAAGATAGCCTACGATAAATTTTTTTCATCTCGACATCGTTCTATGCCAAAAGCATTATTTATTTATTTACATGTACAATATGACGAGATGAAAAATATTCTATGCACAACTTGTACACACAATAGAAAATCAGAATACTCATGAGACGCTTTTAAATTTCCAACTTCATCTTTTTCGTCATTCTCAATCTAACATCAACAGTAGTAATTTAAAAATTTTCTAAAAATCTGTCGAACAGTTCATTCATTATTTGACACGCTTCAAAATATATTTTCGAACACGTCAATCATGCACGTGGATAATAATGAGACAGAAGAATGTAATTTTCAGCATTTAATGTAAACATGAAGCATTCTTTTAGAAATACTTTACGCATTAATCATTGCTATTAGCACTATTTTTGTCAAGATAAATACATAAAGAAAAGCATTAGATGAGGTTTTATGTGAATCATTTTATAAAAACGTTTTAAATCAGGATGACAAATTTAAATAGATTCAAGCTTGCTTCAGATGCTGTTATATTCTACATGAAATGTCAATTCGTTCGAAATGCATAAATGCATTTTCAATGGAAAATGATCTACGTGTTTCAACCGGGCTTTCTTTCTTTTTCTATTTTTTCCCTCCTTTCTATCTTAGTTTCCGTATCAGATTTCTTTTCAAATGTCATATATATCAAAACCAAGCGAAATAAATTCCGCCGAGATATTTCATTCTTCTAATTCGTTTTGACGTGAAAAATTTTTTAACAGAATTCATAATGACAAATTGCAATACGAGACTTGAACTGATCCCCGTCACATTTTTTTTCATTGTAACTTTATATGCTTCTATTAAAACGGTCTATATTTTTTTAACGATTGCAAAAATAAAATATCTTCGAGGTCATGTTTTTTTTAGAATGAAATTTGAGGTTTTCAACGATTCATATGATAGCTGGTATTGAACGGTTATTGAAGTAAGCGTATGAAAAAGCATATCTGTAGAAATGGAAAATAAATGTGTTATCCGTTCGATTCTTTTTTTTATTGGTAGACATAAAAATTAGTCTTATAATGAAAATCAACATCGGGCTAAGGTCTGCTTGCGTCGTTGTCATCGGTCGAAAAAAAAAAGAAAAAAAGGGAAAAGAGACGATGGAGATCATTTTAAGGATTTTCCTTTTATTGAATTTCTTTTTTCTATGTTGCGATCATTATTACCATGCTGTACTCGCGCCGATTTGGAACGAATCGAAATTTATCGCGTTTAATTTCTGCAAAAATATCGTCGAAGGCCGTTCGTGGCGAGCCGCGAAAGAAAATCATTTTCCTTTCTTCTCCTTCTCCCTTATTCTATTCTCTTCTTTTCTCGACTCTTTTTTCTTTTTTTTTTCTCTTCCTACGGAGTCATCGGAAATGGCTGTTCTATACAACGATCCTCTTTTCACATGTTTCTCTCTCACAGTTAGATAGGTTTTACTTGCGAGGGAACAGTAAGAAAAACGGAACAAAAATAAAGAGAAAAAGACATATCTAAGAGCCACGGTTGCTCTGTCGAAGCTACATAAGAAGCTTACGTGCTTCCTTAGACATGATAAGTAAGCGAAAACAAAATATAAAGAAAGAAGAGAGAAAGAGAGAGCTGTAATCGCATCAGCGAAAAGCTATATGTGATGGCTTTAATCCCATTCACTGACTTTTAGCAAACGGAAATAGAGAAACTATGGAGCTATCGATTTTAACGAAAACTATAAGTTTGTTTGGAGCTTTCAACTATATATCGGGTTCTTATGAGTATTAGTTTCACGAGTATATGTATGTGTGTATGAAATATCCGGATAATCTCCCTTCAAAATGGAGAGACCTTCCACCTAACATATCCCAACGTACCTATAACTTTGAGAGAGAAAAGGAAAGAGAGAGAGAGAGAGAGAGAGAAAGACAGAGTTTCGAAAACATTAAGTTCAGAGAGGAATTCTTAATGTCTTGGACAAGCTTCAGTCACTCATTCTCTCCCCCTCCCTCTCTCTCCCATTAAAGGGTGTCTCACCATTAACATTTGAAGTTTAATGATTCGTCTCACGATTGGCGGTTTGCCTGAACGATGTAAATTAACATATTTGATGTTTATTTCGACTCTATTCCCTTGGCTTCTGCCTCTTTCAACATCACCACCATTATTTACTCTCTATCTTTTTCTCTCCCTCCCTGCCTCCCTTCCTCTCTCTCTCTCCCCCCTCTCTCTATCGTTTATTCTCATTCCTCGTTCACCCTATCCTCTCGGTTTACCCTGCTCATCGCCGTTCGACGGTTTGCCCTCTATCGATTCTTGATTTGCGAGAATTACAGCATCGATCGTTGCCGTTCACACCTCCCGATAGCAAATTTCCTTTAAACGGATATTGCATTTTTCTTATTGAGGGACATTGGTTCATTCTTTTATCGAGACGTCGCTCGCTTTATTTCCTCTTTTCTGAATTTCTCTCTCCCTCTCTCCTCTCTTTCTCTCTCTTTCTCTTGTCCCACCTTTGAATCATTTTTTTAGGTAGACACGTTTCAGAAAGGAAATTGTACTCGACTATCGCGGACGAATTCGAATTCAAATTCATTATCTGTCCGAAAAGAAATGCATTTTATTGGTAATGCAGTTATATAGTATATCAAATAATATTTTTTCAGTCTATCGAAACGTCGATCTTTAAATAGAGGCCGTTAAAATAATTCTGATTCTCGTGTGATATCGCTGTTAAATAAGAGTGAAGTTAGAGAGGGGTGATGGTCCAGTTTGGAAAACGTGCCACACCTCTGTATAGCGGCTTGTTTGGCCGTTCTCCAATTCGTGGATTCGACGTTCACGTAAATGTGCACGTTCGTCACACTCCAACGTGCTTCGTTCATTTCTAACAAATTAGAGAAACATCTTTTTGTTTTCTATTTTTTTCCTTTTTTTTTCATTTTTTCTTTTTTTATCATGATCGTTCTCACACAGGCTGAGCTGCTAAATGGAATTTTCACGTTCGACTTTTTACATTCCCTTTTCGACTTTTTCTTTTTTTTTCGCTTTACTTTCCACTTTCTGTTTACCTTCATGGCAACAAATCGTTTCAACGTAAAATCTCATTTTGTCACTAAATTATTTTATTAATTCAATAAATTTGTTTGTAATCAAAATAATTGTTCATTTATCGCAATAGATTTTACAAACTCGTGCTTAGATCACAGTTTCTTTAATAAATTGAAGTTTGCCATTTAATCGAAAAGATCTAATATCGCAGTTGATTCAAGAATTGTTGATTGAAGTTGATTGAAGAAAATTCATGATTTATTATATATATATTTCATTTTAATTGGAATTATCTTATAACTTTTCTATCTTCTTTTCGCTTACTAAAACAGTACCTAATGAAGATAAATTATGTTTCTTTGTCTGTCTGTCTGTTTTTGTCTCTTTGTTTCTAAAGGATAAATCTCGTGGTGGATGCTCAAAAGCCGTCATCGAAAATACATTTTCACGGTATACTTTCGTTGAGGGATGCGACATAATGTATCTGTCATTCCTCATGACCTTCGCAATCTCTCCCTGGAGAACGATAGAGACCTTTGGAGGTGGTACCGTTCCAAGATTAATCGAACTGCCGTTACCTCTCCGCGAATCTTTCGGAAAATTGATCGCACCAACATTTGCGCGTAATGCTTCTTTAAAGCGCAGAAAAGCACCGTTATTGGAACTACTTCTTGGTACGATTTTATAAGCAAACTTTTTTTCTTTCCTTCGACAATGGAATTCTCATAATTTAATATAAGTTAAATCAAGTAGAAATTCATATCGCTTATGAAAAGGCGAATGTTGGATTTTAATAATAATAATAATAAAAAAAAGAAGAAAAGAAAGAAGAAACGAAGGAGAGAAATGAAAATAAAGAAAATATTCAGAATCATGGAAAACTATTGTATATCTACTGTGTATAAATCATATTTCGCTTATTTAGTAGAACTCTCGTCTCTTTTTTTTTTTTTGGATAGGTAAAAATCGGACAATATTTTATCTCGATGATATTTTCTCTCCGACTTCTATCTTTTTCAACGTTGCATGATCGTTCTTTATTTCTCGATGAAACTAACGATTGAAAACTACAATTTATGAGAGAAGTTAAAAATGCTGAATCGTGTTGAAATTTTTGGCTGAGTTTTGGGAAAATGTCTTACTGGATATACAAAATATATAAGACGAATGAAGAAGTTATTGGCTTTATTTCAATAGAAAGAGGAATAGAAAGGAGAGAAGGGGAGAGAGAGAGAGAGAGAGAGAGAGAGAGAGAGAGAGAGAGAGAGAGAGAGAGAGAGAGAGAGAGACAAAGGTGTATCCTTTTTGAGAGGATTTCGATCCTCGAGAGAATGGATTCTCAATAACGAGGCAAAGTTAATTGGATTAAATCGAAATAGGATTAATTTGACATAGGTAATTTACCGATGTTGTTGATGAGCAAAAGGATATATCAAGAAGATTTAGTAAGCGTTTGAGATCGTTAGTCATAATGGTAACGCGCTAAATCATCATACGTTATTCTAAGTTACCTTAATTGAGTTTCTTAAATTAAATAATTTATTCGTTCTTCCGTTAACATTTCTCTTGGTTTAAATGAAACTCACTCATTATTGTCAAAGTTAACAATACAGAACTTTACACCGTTCGTATATCAATTAAATAACCTTTCACACATAGTTGGATAGTTTTATTGTTTAACTTTGATACATTCCGTCTATGAAATTTGATTATCTAAAACAAATTTGAGAATCTTCTCTTGTTAACCGGATTATATTGACGATTTGTTAAAAAATTCACCGATAAAATTATCGATGGTTTTGGAAATAATTCTGAAATTACCGTTGAAACGTTATTTATTATATAGATCAAACATATTTCTGATATTTTACAAATAGTTATTATTATATTAGATAAATACTATTTTAATTGCTATCATTTCTCCTTCTTTGTTTGAAAGCGCATAATTTCAGGTTTCTCTCTATGCTTTCAAATCCGTTAATTTAATCTACTCAGTTATTTACGCTAAAATGCTTCAATTTCATTTGAATCCGATCTAGGAATTGGAGTAGAATCATGATTAAATACATTAATTGGATTTTATATCGGTTGACCAAAGTTCATGCTTCAAAGGTAAGGCAATTAAAGGATGATCTATTGTTTAATTTCACCGTATGTCGAGTTACCGTAAGGATTTTGCTGGACACGTAGTCCAATTAACGATATCAAGTTAAATCGCTTGCAAACTTTTGTTTCCTTGTTCATTAACTTCATGATTACTAAACAAGAAAAATTCGTGCTCGAAATTGTGACAATGCAAAATCATAGAATATAGAACTATGAAAAATGCAATACGAAATCTAATAGTGGAAGTATATACAAGTTATTTCACTAACATTTCTTAATCTTATTTCACGAGTAATAAATATTCGTTTATACGCAAAGCAATCAATTTTGCAAATATTTGTTAGGCAAATATTTTCAAAAACAAAACTTTTGCAATGAATTATTAAAGTTTTTTTCGTAACGAAATTTTTCAATTCAACGTGAGACTTTGAATACTATTGAATTACTGTTTTCATCTGCGGCAATTACTGTTTTCAGCGGCGACACTGCGAAAATAAATGGAGAGAAAGAGAGAGAGAGAGAGAGAGAGAGAGAAAGAGAATGAGATAATAGATCAAAGGAAAGAAAAGGTCAACGTGAAGAAGATAGAATGAAAAATTTCATTTGAGTGTATGTTGTCACATGAACTTCTCAACTACTTTGATCTCTTTAAAATAGGAAGAATATTAAAATCGCTATGGTATACTCTCTTTTATCTTTTTAACCTTCTTTATCAAATATTATATTACATGGCATAGTGGTAAAAGTGATCAGAAATGATCTTTACTATATTATCGAAGGAAGAGAATTAACGAAGTCAATTATTCTGAACAGTAGAAAAAATACAAAGAAATGAATTTTCGTTGTTTTGCGTTCTACTTTATCTAAAAAAAAAAAAAAAAAAAAACAAATTTGTTTATGTGAATAAAAAGAAGAACTGACCCTTTTTTTTCTCTCTCTCTCTCTGGTTTTACGTAAAGTTATTTCATTCTTTTTTTTTCTTTTTTTTATCTCTCCCTTCTTTTCTCGTCTTCGACGAGGTAAAGTGCGTCATTGTACAATACGAGTAACAACAAGAGAATTCGAGAAAGCTCGTACCATATCGGTGCGATAAGAGAAACGAAATTGTCGATCGAATACAAACGTGTACAAAAGATGGGACGCATCGACGAGAAAAGAAGAAAGAATAACGTGCTTTGTTCGCGACTAGTTTTCGTTTATTTCGAAAGCAATAAAAGCGAACAACGATTGCGACTGGTTATTTTTTTAAAAAGCTAGAGAGACAAAAAAGAAAAGTAAAGAAAAAAAGGTCTATAGCAAATCGACGAATAGCATGACATCGACAAATATTCGCTCCAAGGTGGAATTTCACAGTGCAAATGTGCTTGCCCTCAGGGACACGTTAAAATATAGACTACACGTTACATTTTCAAAGGAACGTGAGAAGTTCATTAACGTCGACGAAGCTCAATAGTATTTTTTTTCTTTCTTTGATATCTCTGTCCTCGAACACGCTATTTCGCACGGAATAGATTTGTATAATGTATAAGATATAACGTAGGAGGAATATTCGCGAATTGTATTCTAATCACTAATGCAATAAAAAGGTTAACGTATGAATTCCATTAAATTTCGACATCTCCATTTGAATATCGTACAAAATGGTGCATTTAAATAAGAACATTTGAATGCCAATTTACTTACAAAAATACAATAATATTTTTTATTGTTATTATTTTATATAGTTATTATCAGGAAGTGTATAATCCGATAAAAAAAATATTTCCTGAAAATCGCTCCCTATTATAAACGTATCCGGTTCATTGTTAAACGGTACGAAATATATAGAAATTCTCATTCAAATTCTTCATTTTGCGGATTGGAAAAATTTGTTTATAAAACAAATACTCCAATTCCATAAAATGTAAACTAATAAAATTAAAAAAAAAACAAATTCTCGAAATTTTACGAATTTATAATTACACGTACTAATATATTTCAAAACGAGAACAATCGTAGAACAAAAGGCAAATACATAAATCCCCATTGGAATGTCATCACGCGAAATCTCATTATTTCATTTAAAATTTGCAGCTGCTCATCCTTTCACATTATATTCCACTGTAATATAACTTTCATCTCCAGAGCAGTAAATTTGAGAAACTTCGTTTTATAAAGTGTCATTGTGAATTTTCAACTTCAGGTGGTGTCATTTAACTAATTTGTCGACGTTCGATGATACATCATCATTGCTTTGCAAAATCGATAAAAGCGATAATTTCGAAATGATATTCGATAGGAGCGATACTTTCGAAACGTTATTCGATAGAAGCGATAACTTTAACAAGCGGTTAACCCCAGGCGTATATCATCTGTTATAGAACTTGACGTATTTCAGTCTTTTATTTTCTTTTTTTTTAAATATCGCCGACATAAGTCAATTTGATTTGAATATTATAGAATTTTTACAGGTGTACGAAAATGAAAAATTTTTTCTCTAATCTTTTTTTTTTTTTTTAGAAGCAAAACAATCAAATGCTAACGATTATTTGGAATTTAATTAACACCTAATATTCGTTCTCAAAAATACAAAAAAAAAGAGAGAGAGAGAGAATAAAAGAGAGATGTCAAAAAAAGAAGAAATAGAAAATCCAATGGCGTAAAACGGAATTGATTAAAAAGGTCCGAGAGCTATGAAATCGAGTTTTCCTTTCTTTTCATCTCACAAACGTCGCCATATGCTAGATTGCGAGGACGTCTCTATTTCAAAGCGACGAGATTCGACGAGGTCGTTCTCGCGTCTTCAATCATTCGCAGGTGTGGCTCCCTCGAGGAAGATCAGTAATTGCAAATCCGATAGAGCGCGACTCTACAGTCCCAATGTAAAATTCCACGAACGTCCAAACGGGTTTAAGGGTGAGAGGATAAAGAGCACTCGGGACGAACCTTTCGCGAGAATCTGCTGAAAACGTTGAAGCTTTCGATCCCGAAGGAACGAATCGTGATTTGAAAACCATTGCTAAAAGAAAAAGAAAGAAAAGATTGAACAAATAGTAGTTTTCTCGATTCAATCGATAGATTCACTTCATTTCACGAACGAATTTTTATCATTTTATCGATAACTTAAGAACTTTGCCAATTCTTTCTTTTATATATTTTATCCTTTCTTCGTAAGATTTATGAAAGGTTTTTGTGTGAAAAAATAATAGAAATTCTTTTTAATTAGATGCGCTGGAAAGGTGATTAGAAGGATTTAACGAGTAAAGGAGTTCAACAGGTGAGAGGACATTGGAAATCGTTCATTTTCTTCGGCAACAGATTTCTTTTTTATTGGCTGAGGGAAGTACGTTAATAATAATTTAATATTGCACGATAAACGATGTTTATGCCAAAATTTATACGTTGACGTATACTACTCTTAGTTTTCTTAAACTTTCTTTCAAGAACCATGCAGATTATTTGATCGTGAGAATTCTTTGGATTTTGGATGCACACCAAGAATAAAATATACATTGCTCGTCATTGTCCGAGTCTTAGACGTTTCTAGTTGAGCTCTTAGCTTTCTAAAATGTATAAGGCAATAAACTCAGACTACTAGCTAAGATTAATATGGTTGTCCGAAGTCTACGCTTGAAATATTTCACCTCATTCATTTCATCTTTTCATTTCATCCGTGCTGTCAATTCGTATAAGAAACCACATGAAATTGTTTAAACATTTTAAATAAACTATCCGAACACGTTTACAACAACCAATCAAGATATCATTCCCTTTTTGTACACTTTTCATTTGGAAACTCCTCCTACGCACTTTCTCTTTTCCTTTTCCTTTTCCTTTCCCTTTTCCTTTCCCTTTCCCTTTCCATTTCCCTTTCCCTTTTTTCCAAACTATTTCGATCATTTTGCTGAATAGTCAGTCGCAACATCCCAAGTCATAAAATTATATCTCAATGTGTTTGTTGTATTCATTAGTTAACTCGATTTATTATAGTAATCATAAGAATATAAGAATATGTTATATCATTATACTTTCTTTATCATTATTCAGACAGTCAACCTTACTTCGTAATATACGAAAATTAGGTCTCCTTTAGATTAATTTTCATCCGAGGGCTTAGTGATTTTATTCTCGGAAACAACTACATCGCCAGCGGAAGCATGTGTCTACAAATATAATCATGACGCTTAGAAAATCCGTGAAGATATGTATCAATAATATAAATGAATAAGATAATCAAGGATTAAATAGGCTGAATAAATTAAGATTAAAGAGATCGTAGCTTTTGGATTGACTTTTTTATTTTAACTTAATAAAAAGTGACTTAACAAGAAAAAAAAAATAAAGATTCCAAAGAAGAATAAAGGTTTATTGTCTGCCACGACTCGTCTGTTCATCGCTCATATCCATATTTTGTTAAACATCGTAATTTGCAATATTTTTAGAAATCTTAAATATCTAATTGTAAGACGATTTTTTTTGATAGATCAAAAATCATTAATCTCACGAAAGGTTTCAACGAACAAATGATCCTTCATAAATTTTATTAGCGACAATATAGTTTAACAACTTAATCGACAAGAGAAATCGTGCTACGGATAGATTTACCTATGCCGGTCTTGTGGCTTACAGTTAACCCGTTGAAAAATCCATTTACAACACACTTTTATTTTTCCTCCTTTCTCTCCATCTCTCTCTCTCTCTCTCTCTCTCTCTCTCTCTCTCTCTCTCTCTCTCTCTCTCTCTCTCTGTCGAGGTACTATACGCTTGCCATCAAACGAAACTCGGCTTTCTACTATTTTCGAGCTTAAACGCTTAAACGAATTATCTGGCAGAGGAGAGTTAGCAGATCTAATTTGTAACATGGTTACGGTGAATTTTATCACAGGTCAGTGCTCTCTTTTTCTAACACATCTATTTAACTAAACTCTCTAATAGCTTTCATACGCATACAAGTGTATTTGTTATGTTCCTAAAGATTGTAGAATCAAGAATATACAAAACCAAGTCAAATAAATCATTTATCAATTTCACCAAGTTTCTCATTACTGAGGCTTTGCTTAGACCATAGGATCTTCTTTTAATATCGTTTAAAAGGTCGGTCGATACTCATCGTATCTTCGTTTGACCTGACTCTTAAAACCCAGAAAGTTAATAACATCGAAGAAAAGAGAAAAGGAGTTACTGTTTCCAATCACGAATGAATGTTCGTAATGAGACGAAATTCGAAAATTAAATTAGAAATTCGTGTTCCGTTTGAAGTTTCTAGGACAGAGAACTTGTCAAATATATTTTTCTGAAGAAGTTTAATGACTTTTCGAACGTTCACATCTATTTTTTCTTTATTCTTTCTCCTTTCCTTCCTATTTTAAGAAAGACAAAGATTGTCTAGTGACCAACGTTATAATCGTTAGTTACATTGTAGAATACTCGAAGCGAAAATGGAAACAATGTTTAAACAGAGAAGAGGTTCGCTTCGTCGGGGCAGTTCAGTTGGAAACACACAAGATAGTGAAAAGGATCGTCGGAGTGTATTGTCGAATCGAGTCTTGAACGTTCTCGCACAGCCGACATTGAGTTGTCGATAAATTCGACTCTTGGAGAGAAAAAAAGAAAGAGAGAGAGAGAAAACCCATGCCAAAATTAGATCAAGCTATTTCACCTTCAACGATCATTCTTTTTTTAGAACTAACGTAAAACATCTTCATGTGTATTGTATCGTAAAATTATACGATCAGATAATCTAAGAGGTAAACGATAAGTTAGAAGCTTATCGTTATCCGATATTTATACTTTCGACTCGATAAAGGTAAAAGAAATTCAACGTAAAAGGATTATTTTAACATTTTGAAGTTTACAATAGTTTTAAGCTGTTCGAGAGCGTTCATTCTAGATCTATGTTTCAATGGAATAACTACGATTCGATCGGACGAGTTAAGCGCAGCTAACTACAATTTTTATATCTCCTTTTGGTGAGTATTTATAATAGATAAAAAATCAAATCATAAAGACGAAGATATCTAGATTTCAAGCTCGTTATTTATTTGTCGTACTTTTCGAATATTTATCATTTCTACTGGAACATTTCCTGGTAATAATTTAGTTCGTTCTCGAATTTACGCCTTTTTTGTTGACTTCAAAATCAGACATAAAACATATTAATCAACTGCTTATCAACAGTAAATTGAAATTAATCGCTCAAGAAAAAAAAAATAAGAAAATAAATAAGCAAGAAACACAGATAATAAGTTTATCTCTATATATACAGACACATTTATGCAAATATTCATAAGTTTTTGGTGTTACTACTTTGCTTCGATTACATTTGACGAATTGTTTCTTCGACATTTTCAGGGTGAAATTGATAACGTTCGATAAGAGGACGTTATCGGTATTAGCGAAGAGAGGAAAAGGGAAAGAAGAGGAAGACAAGAATTACATTGAAGTTATCGTCATTGAGGAGAATATCGGTGACCTTGCGTTTGATAGAAGAAAGGAAATTTGTTTTTGTTGGAAAAACCAGTCAATTGTGAGATAATTAAAATGGCAGAAAATTCATCGTCCGAGTCGAATGAGAAAATGCCTGTGGAAGAAGAAGTCAAGGAGGAACTTGAAGCTGAAGGTGAAGAAGCCGCAGAGGAGTGTGATGCAGAGGAGTCTGAAGAAGAGGATGGCAACGATAACAGCAAAAAACGTACAAAAAGAAATATTATTACAGCACCGGTATTTAAAATAAAAGATGAAATTGAATATCGTTTAGATACGAATGGGAACTGGAGACCAGTCAATCCTTAATCATATATTTTTATATTAAATGCACAACCGAAAAGAGATAATAAAATAAATAATAAAATGCTCAGAATACAAAGATTACATTATTTTTATCGATAAAAATATTTTAACATCATTCAAATATCATTTTTACGGTTATTTTTTTATATTTCGAAAAGGGGAATAGAAAAAGTTTGAAAAAATAGAACTACTAGATGAGCACTTTGATCGGTTCAAATAATAATAATAATAATAATAATAATAATAATAATAATAATAATAATAATAATAATAATAATAATAATAATAATAATATTAATAATAATAATATTAAAATAGTGAACAATAGACACATATACAAATAGAATTTTATATACTATATTGGCTTATTGATAATTTTTATTTTAATAAAGACATTAAAAATAACATACAATATAAACAGAGAATGAAATAGTTCAGATAAAACTCTATATAACACTCATATCAAATATTAAGATTAATGTTTAATATTATGACTGATTATAACGATGATGTTAATAAATAGTAATAGTATGAAAAAGAGATGGAGTGAAATTTAAGTCCTTCATAAAACGTAATCCTTGATGCTTGTTAGCATTGTAAATCAAATATTTTTTAGCGAAATACTTTCCTATATACAGATATCAGATATTTCTGAATTCCAGGAATATACTAAAAAAGTTAACACGATGATAACACGGTTGATCCCTTTCATAATTCACGATTATTATCAATATACTAGTACCAAAGAATATAAATTTATATAAAGAGATACATAGATTCTGTTACTAACGATTAATTGAGATATAATTGCGATGAGAGCACGATCGTGAAATCATACAATTTATGTTATATGTGCAGGATATGGCTTTCAATTTCGATATATCGTTTAAGCAACAAGTCAAATTTGTTTGTTCTAATAACAGTATTACCGGAAGGAAAATAATGTGGAAATTATAAGAGAATCAACTATTAGATACCGTAAAATTAGATATGGTAATTGTTATAAAGGAAAAGAAATTTTACAAAAGTTTTCTTTTATATATAGAAATAAATTTAATATCTTGTCGCAAATTCATAAATAATTTTAAAGTTCGAAGATTAGATATCGAATCGAGCAAAATTTCATTTCTCGATAAAACTCGTCGTCGTTATTGAAAATATGGTAATATTGTAGATCATGAAAAATGATTGAGACGAATAGAATTCTTATTAGATCTCTAAATATAACTCTTACTTAGATCTATCTTGATCTTTATAGATACGAACCGATTACGAGATAAAAGGATGATTCGAAAATGATTCAAAGAAACATTTTATAACGTAACATTTGTTGAACGTATTCATCGTGTCGACAGACATGCTTTGTTACGCCTTTTCGAAAATACATCTTGAAAACGTATGCAAATTCATATAAATGATATAACGAGTGATAAAAATAGCTTTAAAATGTTTAAAAATGAAAATGCGAATCGTTTCATCTTTTTAATATCCAATTGAATTGTTTGAATTAAAAATTATAAAGTATCATATTTTAAATCGAATCATAAACTTACGAACGTAAATCTTTCTTACTTTCTCTTTGTTTTTTCTTTTTATTTTTTTTTTTGTATTTTATTTTTCATAAAATTTAAGCGACCTTATTCTCACTGATAACACAAGGTATACGTACATACATCGGATGTACATACCTGTGTATATTGTAGTGGTATCTTTGCATGAAATACGTATGAGTTTATAATTCAAGGGCGAATTTTGCTATGTCTTTCCAAGAAAACTTTTCACCCGCGAAGCATTGATAAAGATTACGTCATATACCAGCGTACTGCTGGCAGTAGGTTATAAATATGAACGTGGAATGCTGCTAGAAACAGATGTGTCGGTAGATACTCTTGCGAGAACATCTTTGCTTTCTTATTAGGAACTTTTGCATAATCTATAATATCGATATTAAAAAGCTCAAGAAATCAAAATATATAGAGAAATAAAGGAAAGACAAAGAAAACGAGCATTCGTATATAAGCTATTCGATAATTCAAAGGTATAGAATTCGCTGTTATATATGAAAACTCTTTATCCGTCGATCACGTCATTCCTCGTGGAGTGTCTTTATCAAAAGAAGCAAAAAAAAAAAAAGAAAAGGAGAAAAAGAATATCGAGTGAACTGTGATGTGAGTTAATTAACACATGATCGTCATCGATGGACGATTTTATTTTGCGGTAAACGTTATAAATAGATACAACTACGGCTCGCGTATTTTCCACGAGATAAGAAATTTTATCGAAAAAATATGAATGAACTTAAGAAGGTCGATTACATAAAAATTGCGAAGTTTGAGCATTAAAACGTATAATAAATCCTTTTGATATAATCGAAAAATTCGTTTAAAGGAAAATTTGTATGAATGTGTGTGTGTGTGCGTTGAATTCCGTATACAATATCTTTTCATTATTTTCGAGATTTGATGACGATCAAGAAAGTACCTTGATCTCTTTATAAAACATAAGTAAAATGAATCGAATAATCGATAGAAACAATTTCTTATTCGTTTCAATGATATGTATAACGTTTCGTTCGATATTCACTAAACGATAAATATCAATTAGAATTTGTTAAAATTAATGAAAGATATTGTTCGGAAATATTATAGGAAATGAAGAATATTTTTTAAAATTGATTACTTCGGCATAATTAATAACATTATATTTCATGATTTAATTGTAGTTGCTACTATTCGGAAAGAGACGAAGAACAACCCAATCATCGCACTCAAGGAAGACTACAAATTTCTTTTCGTTTTCCTTTCGAAAGATTAAACTTTCACTTTTTCTTTTTTTCCACGGAAAAACTTTCTACCTTTTCCCAATTTTATTTTGCTCGCATACCTTTCCTTTACAAATATGAAACACCTTCCAGTGGCACTGATTGCAACCACCCTGATTTCTCTCCTTATTTTCACGAATTTCGTTGATCCCGTGCTCTCTCAGACTGATGAATCTCCCACCACGGAATCCTCAAATGATACGAAACCGGAAGGATCGGTTTTCCAAATCATACAGGAAAACGATGTCCGTCTGGTCAACGACAGGACTCGAATGGTATTTGCAGGACCGTCGTTCCGATCTAATTATTGTTATTCCTTTCTTTTTTATTTCTTTTTCTCTTAACATTTTTACCAAGAAAGGATAAATAATGTCTTTGAATAATTCCACTTTCTTCATTTATAACAAATATATACGCTTTTCTGAATAAACAAAATTTATTTGAACGAGCAAACGTTTATTAATGTAAAAACTATTATAGAAAGAAATATACACATTTGTTGACCTTTCGACAAACGTTATTATTCCGAGGAAGGAAAAAGTGTTTGAAAATATTATTGATTTTCGAAAATTTCAAGGTGAGCAGACAACGCAGATTATTCGACCCATAAATATATATGTATATATATATATTTTTTTTAACAAAATTCGAAACAGTTGAAGTAGTTTGTTTACCGGAGGCTAACTCAACTTCGTTGAAGCAATATCGGCAAGGTTGCGCCTGAGTAAGTCATAAACTTTGATGTAACTTGTGGCAGCTCGCTTCAGTCTCCGTTTAGTTGTCCCTGAGCTGCGTAGGAGCTGAGTCGAGTACCTCGAGGAAATATCGATTTA
This sequence comes from Vespula vulgaris, assembly GCF_905475345.1. Lineage (NCBI taxonomy): Eukaryota > Metazoa > Arthropoda > Insecta > Hymenoptera > Vespidae > Vespula > Vespula vulgaris. The sequence continues at coordinate 3,641,007 of NC_066594.1, forward strand.
CCTTTGTCCTTCGTCATCAATACAATCCAATTTTACTTTTCGTATGTAAACGATCGACCGATCTATTGATCAAAAGGAAAAGAGAAAAGGAGAGAGCGAAAGATCGGGAGAAAAATCAAGAAAGAGAGAGAGAAAGAATGAGAAAATTTTCGTACAAGTTATGTCGTACGATAAATTTCAAGAAGGAAGAAACTCGAAAGTTCAAATGTCTTTCTAGTAACATGACAAGTAAATGTATCTCTCTATTCGTCTCTAACGTCGTTCATTAAAATTGGCAATTCGAAACCTCTACTAATTAACGCAACTCGAGTCTTGCATGCCAACAGTAAAGGGAAAAGGTAAGAAAGGTTTTAATATTCATTAGCACATACAAAGCTTCTTCCGTGCGTGTAATGACGTCGTCCTCGCGATGGAAGAACGTTCTTTGGTTGACGTAAAATCGATTTACGTCGCTCAATGTGTCCCATTGATCTTCATTCTCGTACTCTCTCTCTCTCTCTCTCTCTCTCTCCCTCTCCCTCTCTCTCCCTCTCCCTCTCCCTCTCTCTCTATGTTTCTCTCTCTCTCTATCTTTCTCATTTGCTCGAGGTACCGTAATTAATATATTTTATACGTACTTGAAAAAGTATGTGTCGTTAACATATCCAAAGAAAGGAACGGTATAAGTCAACATCCAAATGTTGCCACCACCACAATCGTAGTAAGGTTTTGACCATCTGCCATCCTCATATTTCACAGTAAGTATTTCGTCCTCCTCCCGTTCGGTATGGGTGCTCTCGTTATAAGTATACGTATGTAAACCTGTAAAAGCGCAACGTTTATTAATTTAAATTTATCATTAGAATAAATTCAAAGATAGAAATGAAAACTCATTAGAACAAGTAAATCGTTAAACGTAAATTTTATCATTAAAATTTTTCCGACTTTTGCCAAACGTTAATAATTCATTACAACGAACGTTAAATACGAGGATATATAGATACATTTCATTCTTAAAGTGAAACATATCTTAAAATGAACAATAAAAAAAAAAAGTTATGAATTTTTCAAATGACCCTAGTATATTCATGGAAGGAATCATTCTTGTATAAATTCTTACGAAAAAAAATGTATGGTACTAGTTTTAGTATAGTTAGGAAATAAAATTCCAACTCTAGAATTTTTTAATTAATTAAGAAAGATATAGATGTATATATATTATTATAATGTATATATATTATTTTAGGAAATTTAATGAAAAACTACATTCCTGTATGTACCTATCGTATGTTCATGAGAGAGTTTCTTTTAATATAATCGCTTATTAACCTAATTAATTTATTAATATATTTAATACTGTTCATATAAATCAATTCTTAAATAAACTTATTAATATATTTCAACACGCACACGTATAACATGCAATTAAAGTTATACCATTATGCAATAATGAATATATTACATATTCTTTTATTTACATAAAGATACTCTTTATTAATAATTTATGATACGCCAGGTTTATTTTATATCGTAGTTTTTACAATACTATAATCAATTCTCTCTGATTATAGATAGGTCATAAGGAGAAATTTTGAAAGGAAGATTTACATGCGATTACTTTTACGACGTAATCATAATCTCTCGTGCTTTGCGGATTTCCAAGAAATTCTTAAAGAGTGGTAAAAAATCGATCAAGCTCGCTAATATTCGCGTGACTCGAAAAGTGAAGTATGAAGCGGAGAATAATCAAGGAGAAAATGGAACGAACGAAATGATGTAAAAGCGTTTCTGGATGCTAAATTCAATCGAGTTTTGTTTTCGAATCGTTGACGCGCGAAATGTGAGAGCATTGTTTCGCTTGACCGGATATAGTGATAATAATTATCTGCCAACGACACAAACATTTGTGAAATATGTCTCTGAAGCTGGTCAAAATCGATAATCGTGGTGTCAATGCGTTCCGAATCACCGTGAGTAATAGGCGTACAATAAATAGCATACCTACCCATAATGGTACTTCGACACGAGATTATCATCTTAACGGATAATATATTTCATGTGCAATTGATATTAAATGTTTTATATTGGAATAATATTTCCCACGGATACTATAATCGTATTTATTCAAACAGATCCATTCAATTTCTAAACTTTATATATCTATAAATTATATTACATTCGATTAATTCATAAACAAGTAGATTCTATTATTATAAATAAACAGTTTATTATAATAAAACGATACTTTTTATGAATTAGTATGATATAAAATATTTAGTTATATTTACATATTTATTTTGTACAATTTCTGTATCAATAGTTTTGAATCACACTGATAGTGCCACGATTATTACTATTGATACGAAATATTATTTTTGATTGATAAACAATATTTCGATTTCGATGATATTGTCAATCATTTTCTTTCTCGTCTATCTTTAAAAAAGGCTCACCTACTGTATATATACACTGCACATTCTAAACATTATTTCGAGGAAACAATAGATACAATAATCTTTTTCGGTATTCATAAAAGTGGAGAATACTGAAAAATCATTAATCTTTTAATCTTAGTATTCAAAACCAAGCTGAAAACGTACAGATTAAACGTCGACATTGACGAAACGAATATATCGAGGACGAATTCGTAATTTAACGACGCGTATTCTAACAGACGTATGTCCATCAAAGCTTTTCGAAATTCGTTACGAATTCGAAAAGCGGCTTAAATCCGGATATTGTTTCTATGGTAAATATTATATTCTTTGTAAATGATTTTTATGTTAACTTTTAAAAGATATCGTATATTTTTTTCTATATCCGGGCGTGCGTATTACCAAAGAAGTTATCTAAAAAAAAAAATCTAGCAGCTAAGCCTACGAAAACTGGTGTAATCCGTAGTGTTTCAATATTGTACGTCTACATGGTCAATAATGATGTACAGAATTATTTTTTCAATTTCCGTAACATTCACTTACATCCCATTTATACGAGATGAAAATCAGAATTTCAATCTTGTAATTGTATCAACTTTTAAAAATAATAACTCTCCGTAAAAAAACAGAACATTAAGCCAGTTATTATTTCGCTTTTAGCTAAAGACGAAATATTCATAAGTAGATTAAAGGAAAGCTAGAATCATATATATTTGTTTTTTCTCAACTTTATTTTCCACGCTTTTTCATATCAATACTTTTTGTTAATACCTCGAGCTAATCTATTCGTTAAGTTGTACATACATTTGGCTTTTAAAAGACCTTCTAAGTGTTTAAGTTAATCGATCATGATCTAAAAAAAAAAAAAAAATAAAGGAAAAGTAAAAGAAATTAAAAAACATTCTTTCCAAGACACTATAGAAAAATAATGGGTGCTTGATATTAGATCTATTTGAACAACTTATTAATTTTTCAATGAGGGAGTAACGGAAGAGGATAGAAAGGAAAATGGATCGAATAAAAAGATACAAGACTAGTTGGATTTGTTCGGTTAACGTTAACTCTTACAAAGTTCGAAGAAAGAATACGCATAGCTTCTAAAACGTGTACCTACATACATATATTTCGAATGAAACGAGATCTTCCCTGGCAGTAGCGTAAATAACATTTCTCAGGTTCGACCGGATCATAGCCAATAAAGCGAAGCAATTTCTTAGCTTCTCGGGAAAATGTATGGGAAATAAAGGCGTTATCGTTCTCGAACTAGCTGGAAAAGGTATCCATATATTAGCGTTCGCTAGTGAGAAGGCTGATTTCCATGTAGACAACTTGTTTTCTTTATCTCCTTTACGAAGTTGGTTCCTTTGACTATTCTTTTTTTCTCTTATCCTCATTTATATTACATACGGTACCTCGTTTTTCCTCAATATTTTACGAAGATCCTTTTCCTTTTTCCCTTTCATTCGGGACTATTCAGATTTCTCCTTTTTCAGTTTTATTCCTCGTCTCTTTCTTCTCATCTTTGATCCTTTACTACGTACTCGTTTACCTTTTCGTATAGCTTGCAATTGATAGCGTCGTGAATTTTTCCCACCCTTTGAGTTACATCTAAGGTTCTTCAAGACCCATGCGATATGCACGCATTTCTTGCGAGAATGCAAAGTCCTCGTAAAGCTCGAAAGTGGGACGACTCTGCTCTTCCCTATCTCTTTTCCTCTTTCTTTCCACTTCGATTTATTCGCTAAGGATTTCCGTGAGAGACGATTTATCTCTTCCTTCTTCGGTCATCCTTACTGCTATACTGAATCATATATATATATATATATATATATATATATATATATATATATATATATATGTATGTATGTATGTATATTTTCTTTTCTTTCGATTGTAAATTATTGACTTCTTGTTTCGACATCTTTCGATATTATAGAAAGTTATTAAAATATAGAATAGAAAGGATAGCGATCGAATAAAAAAAAAATGAGAACTCTCAATGTGTTCTGTTTGATTGTTGGAATTGCGAGAAGAAAATTTCTCGAACAAAGGATAAAACAGACATATGAAAAGGTATAGAAAATCGAGAATGAAAAATATAGAAATAATTGTATTTTTATAAAGAATATTGCACAATACGTTCGCGTTTTCCTTTAATTTTATTCTATTTCGAATTATTATTTTACATTAATATTTATATTTTATATCGCACACGCATTATGATTCTACGATAAATAATATTCTTTGATACGAACAATATCGTTCTTACGATAATAGCCTTTTAAAACTTTTACAATTTTTCATTGGAAAATAACTCATCTAGAAAGATAAATCGATTGTTCCCCTTTAAAGCTGTTCACTAGTCATACTTTTATAATGCTTTACGCCAACAAAGAAATTTGAAAAAAGTCTTTTTTTTATGAATAAATTAATCTCGAAAAAACTTATTAACATTTGCCTTATCTTGCAATTATTCATCGTTCGTTTCTGGTTTCGAGACCGTCCATGATGCATCATTGACGAGCAAATCGCAATACTCGTTATAAACCTCATAAATGCAAGATATTGCGTCATAGTGATGTATGTCACGTACGTTCAAAATACATGAATTTGCTCGGAAATCAAAATTGACTAGACGCGTTTTATTTGACCGTGAATCATCATGACAAAGTCATTCATTATTTAATATGAAATAAAGGAAAGGTCACAGATAAATACAAAGCAAACGATACGCGTAGTTTAATATCGGCAACAAACTTTATTATTGTTTGGTTTTTATCTTTTGACTTTGGTTAGATCATTATCGATCGTCTTAATATGTAGCTTCTTAAGACATAGATTAGTTTGTGTACAGCAGTCATACGGTTTAGTTCAGTGCTCGAGTATCTCTCGTACATTTATATACTTTTAAATGAAACGTATTTATTGCGCGATTTAAATATTATCTTGATATCATTTTTCACCGTAAGTATTTAAATCGACATAATAAAAAGATCACACGTGTGTATGTAAATAGATAGGAAAACGATATAATGAAAACTATTTAAAGAGAACGAGTTCGACGCTTGGCTATCTATACCGATTAATAATTATTTTACTCCACGTTCGCACGTCTATCAACGTCTATCACTATTAATTCTAATGAGAAACCTCTTCGGTGTAGGGAAATACAAATGAAACTATTTGAAATGAACGTACATATATATATCTCATTGTTCGAGAAGCAATTCGAAACAAATAAATTTTTAAGTTCGTATGAATAAAATAAAAGGAAAAAGTTTAAAAAGTAGAAATAAAAGATTAAAGAATTTCGAGGAAAATTCTTGATACGTTGTTATTTTCAAAGAACGCTTAAAATGTACTTTTCAAGAAAAGGAAGAAATATGAAGAAAGAAAGCTAAGAAAAAGTCAAGAGAGAAAAGGAGTCGCATTCGTGTATTCTTTAAACGAAAAACCTATTTCTCCAAAATGGCCTAGAGTTTTATAGCGTGAGTATACAAACACATACCTACTTGCGCAAATATCTTCTGAAAATTCCGTTGTGTATATTATGCTTCTCGAAAATCTCGTGTCAACCATTTTCGTTGTACGTGTCGCGAGCAATCGAGTCCTACGTCAATAAAACCATTTTAACGTAGCTATAGTAAAAAAAATAAAAATATAAATATCGTCCTTCATTGCTTCTTTCTAATCGGTGATCAGTTATCTTTTACCTTTTACTTGTATTCATTGATTTTGTTTATTTTTATCACGAACATAGCATGAGAAACTATCACGTTCGTCGCATTAAGAGAAAAAAAAAATTATTGAGGTTTCGTATTACATCGAATAGCAGTTTATATTCCGATCTGATATATCTCAAGAAATGCTCAATTATTATATCTTAAGTAATTAAATCATCGAAAGTCTAGAAAATTGGTTCGTTAGATTCAGCGACCTTTATTGGAATTTCATAGAAATGCAATTTTTATACCTTCTCGTCCATTTTTTCGAGGATACTCACCCCAATTGAAAAATATTAATTCATGGTGTCCCAGAAAGAAGGTAAGGCTTTAGTTTATTAAACGAGAAAAAAAGTGAGAGGAAAAAAGAGCGAGTGAGAGAGAGAGAGAGAGAGAGAGAGAGAGAGAGAGAGAGATGGAAAAAAGTAGTTAAGATCTACGAGAAATTCACAGGTAACGACCATAAAACTCGACTGTTTAAAAGCTTCCGGGCGAGATTACTCTTAAGACTTACCTAAGTCTTCCGTATTATTAGCACTAACTTCTTTGTTTATTCGTTTACATCTTTGCCAAATTATTCGCCGTTGTTTATTTATAAAATATTAACTAATTAAAATATTAACTAACTAAAATATTAACTAACTAAAATATCTCTTCTACTCTCTTTCTCTCTCTCTCTCTCTCTCTCTCTCTCTTCTTTTTTACTTTATTTATCGATTGAAAGATTTGTTTACTTCATTCATCAATAGCTTGGTTTCATTAACGATTTGAAATATTATTTTAAATTAATTTTACGAACTGATATTTAATCCAATAAAAGATTATTAATTCGCAATATTATTTCTTTAAATATATTTTAAATGTATACAAGTGCTATATATAAAACAAATACATCGACGATTTTAACAGTTATCGAGTTAATATTCATTTGAGTTCCGACAAGTAAATATTAAAGATCTAGCCTTCCATACGGTTAAGCTTAAATAATTTATATCTTTGATTATTTTATAGTTATTTAAATAATGTAATAATGTATATAAGGTATAATAAATTATGTATTTAATTTAAACAAAAATATATTTGTTTAAACATTAAATTTCAGTTTGTTATTCCGGGATTTAAATGACGCTTTGATATTACTTCGATTTTTAAAGAATAGTACTAAAAAAATAATACTAAAAAAGAGCAACGTCACCGTTAGCTTATAGGTCTTCAGAAGCAGCATGTAACAACCTTCGCATGATCAAAGCTAAGTACACGATATTACTTTCGGTATAATATGTTAACCTTTTTTTTTTATAGTACGTATTCTATCGTAAATAATATCAAGCTAATTAATAAACTTTAATTCTTCTTAAATAAACGTTAGCTAGATGTACATAAGTTTAACTAAAAACAAATATTGTATTTGTAGTTAATACCATACCTGCCGCTGAAATTATATGTTTCGTGCGAGATACATCCATCTGATACATCGAACGATCGTATTTCGATTATTGACGTTTTAGCTAGTTCAATAAAGCTTCGTTTTGACGTATGCATCTACGATATGTCTACGAGTCAAGATTTTTAACATAGTTCGTATAATGGCCGGCAATATGACTTGACCTTTCTAAAGATACAGTAAAGTCAGAAAAATGAAATGAATCACGACCTTCTCTAATCATTTCTGATATATAATTTTATTATTCCATATATACATATCTTTCCGTAAATTGTATAAAATATAAATATGTGTATAGTTGACAGAAGTACGAATACGTAATACAGACAAAATGATCGTATAATCTATATCTAATATTCTGTTCATGTATAGAAATATTTAACTCATTATCAATCTAATCCATTGATCGACCTTAACTTAACTTTTCATTATTTGACGAATTACAGGAGAGTAGAGTTGTCAAAATTGTATCACAAAAAGATATCATATGTCATATGTTTTATTTGATATTATTGATTAGATAAATTAATTTCGATTATTATCGATTAGATAAATTAATCCAAAAATGTGTATACCCGATCAATTCAAATATTTCTAAATAATTAAAAAAATTCCTTTCTTATATATTTAATTCCTTCGATAGATTTATTATATTTACCATTAGATATTTTTTACACTCGGTAATAAAAATAAAATTTATGAGGTACGATTTAGATGGTAGGTAACCAACTCTCTTCCCTACTGACTCATAAACTATGAGAAAATGGCTTGAAGAAAAATAGCATCATCGAAGAAGAAGAAGAAGAAGAAGAAATAGATATCCACGGACGAGGATAGAATGTTAGTCGGTCACCGGCACGTACCTACCAATAAGAAGTTGTGACGTATCAACGGAAGCTATGCGCCTCGATGTTCAGCGAACCGAAACACGATCGTGCCTCGTATCCAGATCGTGTCGCGAATAATTGGACACCATACGAAAGATTCTCCAAGCGATTTCAGGGACTACACGCGGAAAGAATAATATCGTTATCGAGAAAAATAAAATAATTCGTGATAAGACGTGAAAAAAAAAAAGATTCAAGAAAAGCTCTCGCATGTTGAATTTTTCAAATTGGAGTTATATTGTATTAAAATATGTATATATATTATATACTTCAATACAATATAACAAACTAGCAAACGGAAATTGAAACGTTAGGATATCGTAATATGACGATGAAGTGTTTGTGTTCGCAGAAAGTAGACCATGAAATGACTTAATCCATGTCAACTAACGACGAAGTAATAATATTGGAATGTTATCTTATCTGTAGTTGAACTGTATGCCGTCTAACACAAATTTCAACGATAAAGCTCGTAAATTCATGGAATGAGATATACATGCGTGTACCGATGGCTATGAAAGTGGTCTAAGTAATTTGAGATATTAAAATATGTATGTCGTAACACGATATTCTTCAAATTTTTTAATTACGTAAATAATTATTTTTCAAAAATAAATATACTTTGTTTTATCTTTGCGATTATAGTAAAATAATTTTTAAATGATTCAAACGAAAATGTCCAAATATCTCGGAATAAAAAATATACTATATGTATATGACTTTTAATTAGATTCTTTTCATAATCACAAGTTTCATTGAGTATTTAACAAGAAGTTATAAGAAGAATAGGATTTAACGTCTATCATTTTGTGAGTTTGAAAAAATACGAAAGAGAAAGATCTCGTCTATCGAGAGAATAGATCTTTTAAAAGACACAAAAGAGACCAAAATTCAATCGTTTATGCGATGGAAGGGTGCGAGAGTCGTTATTAAAAGTGAATGGTAATTTAGGGAAATGTTTCGCGCCCTCTCGTACGATAACGATTGTTCCTGTGACGACGACGTAACCATTCTAACAGCTCTATCTTCACATTCGTATCGTACAGGGTGAAATCCTCTCCTCGGCCAACTACGACACATTTCGCAGTCCTTTCATACCATTTCGTAGTCAAATATACTAACGGCTGAGATTTTACAGTCCAATATCAGGGCTATATTACAAAGATTACTTCTCTCTTAAAGGCTGCGACAATATATAGTAGGTTACAACAATATTCGGAAAATTTTTGAAATTGGATAATTTTCTTTCTTCCTTTCTTTTCTTTTTTTGTTGATTCAACAAAAAACTGGAAATTTTTTAATAAATATATGTAAAAAGAATGTATCAATGTGCTATATATATATCATAAAATATTAATAATTATAAAAAAAAAAGGAAGGAATAGGAGAAAAAATAGTAGTTCACGTAGGTGCGATGAAAAAAGAAATAGAAAATAACCCTTATTTTTTTATTAAAAGATTTAGGAAATTATAATAAAAAGAGTCTTACGATACAATAGCAATTTTATGAATCTTTAAATAATAAATTATTTTAGGATCGATTGATTGTAATATTTATAGCATACAGATAAGATAATTAAAATACACGAAATGCATATATTTTTATAAAATTTTTAAAAAATATTTTAATAATAAGTTTTTATGTTTTTAATTAAAATATTTTAATAATTATTATTTTATATTTTATGTTAGAAACCATGATCAAAGGAAAATTTATTAACATTTTTCATATATTTCATCAAGCATACTAACATGTTCAAATCTTCAAAAAAATTCAGAACATTTCATCCATACTACAAAAAGTTATACATTCAGTTTCCGAATATTTCTATATGAATGTGTTAGGAAAGTGTATGTACACACAGAAACGCATTGTATGTATCTGTTTAAGTATATTATATAAACATAGAAGCACGGATAAAAACATAACTTTGAGAGACGAAAGGTAAACTTTCAGAAAATCTCTCATTTACCTCGTTTATAGACTGTTACAGAAATTAGCGAAGCTCTTAGCTTTCAGGATACTTGCTTTATCGAAAAACTCGATCAGAACATAGGAGTACTCCATCTCTTTGACCGTAATTTGTAACTTTGTCTATGTTTTTTCTATTCTCATCGTCTCGCAAAATTTTAACGTAAGTGCTTATACAATACTTTCTTCTACTTTGTAGAATTATTTTGTTTTATTTTCTGATATTTTTATTCTCTCTCTCTCTCTTTCTCTCTTTCTATCTATTTATATATCTATCTGTCTATCTATCCATCTATTTCCTTTTATTTCTTTTGCCTCAAATAAGTTTGTCGAAATGATGTTTAAGAAACATCGAGTACTCGCAGTTTCTTTTTCTGAAAAAAAGTTTACTCTTCGAGTTAACTCATGGTCCAAACTTATTCCCAGAAGGACATTGAAAGTACGTGGTTTTATGTCTCTTTTGTCCTCTTTACTCAAAGTCGCTGAGAAAGCTATTGAAGCTTGTTGAAGGAAAAAGAAAAAACTCAAAGTGAGAAAGAGAAAGAGAGAGAAAAGAAAATATTAGACACGACAGAAGTCTTATTTATTCTTTCAAATCATAGCAAAATTCCAATCAATGCGATTCGATACGTTAATCTTGTTTTAAACATCTCTTTATTCGTATGTTTTCCAAGTTTATTTAAATCTTGAAAGAATATATTCTTTTGAAATATTTCCAATATTTCATATGCAAATATTGTGTAAATCAACCGATAAGTGTGTATTAATAATAATCAGAATAATAATGATAAGAATCACCGAAGTGAACCTATCGATTATATTCAATTCCTGTTTTAATATCTAATATTATCCTACCATAATTGAGTTAGAATGGCAGGAATCTTGGTAAATGCAGAACCGCGTCTGTCGATTGGACAAATCAAATGTTCAGACAAAGCTCTTGGTAGATCACGTAGTGTATCTCGAGTAAACGTATACTATATCAAAGACGATCTGTACTCCGTACCATCCCTCTAGATATTCTCGATACCACTGCTATTGTTCTCCGACAATCGACGATAATGAAAACTGTAATCAATTCAACTCGTACCATTCAAAAATAAGCGAATAAAAAAAATAGTAAAAGGAATTGAGAGAGTGGAAATGTGAGTAGTAAAAGAACTTTTCACAATTTCCCGAATGGCAAAATCACGCAGTTCGATCGATCGAGCACGTCACTCTGCTCGATGAAGTGTTACGAGTGATGTTCTATGCTTGCTTATATAGAGATAGGTTGTAATCGACGTTGACGATTTTGTGTGATCGAAAGTCTCGAAACTTGTTTCGAAATAATGCCAGAAACTTGCCTCAATTTAAATTTTTCTTGAAGTTCATGAATTTAACGTCGCTTGAGAACGGAATATCGATTAATAATGTTATTAAACGATAACGTATCTTTTTATCATTTTTCTTTTCAGACTATACCTATGTTTATGCTATACCTACGTACATATAGTACGTATATATGTACATACGTGATTTATTTCTCTGTAGACACGTTTCAAATGAAAAATCTTATTGTTTTTATTTAGATTTCCAGCAAAACTAAGAATGAATCCAATGATCTGAAAACATTTATTTATAAAGATAACATTAGATTATTGGGATCACATTTATGACATTTCAAATGATGTAACGTTTCAATGCTACAAAAGAATTAATGTAAATCAATTTTGAGAAGAAACATTATTATAATGGAAAAATATATGGACGTAGGTTTGGTATAGACGAACATTGATTCACAGGTTCGTCGTAAAAAGGAAAAAAGAATGGAAATCGTTTGTGAATGAATATCATATATAAAATTGAAAATGTCACATATGTCCGAATGGAAAATAACGTCTATTCTCAAGATCTAAATTGGTATATATGCTCTGTTGAAATAGAATGATTTCACTAGTTCAAACTCGTTTCAAATAAGTTGCTATATTTTTGAAGAGAAAAAGAGAAAGGAAGAGAGAAATTGAAGTAGACAGAGAAAGAGAGACAGACAAAGAGAAAATCGATCGAAATCGTAGCTTCTTTTCGTGTTCGTCGTAAAAACGGATAAGCCCTGACTGGCTAACTAAAGCAATAATTTATGTTCCCATGCGAGTATAGCAGCCAATAACCGCGTCGAGATGGTAACGGTGAGTATATACGATAAGGTGCATAGGTTCGTCGGGTGATCGAAGTAGTTGGCGAATGGAAGACCGAAGGCCGTAAACGTTACCCTCCCTGAACTTGCATTTAACATGGGCTTGTACAAAGTGCACCTTGGAAATGCGCCACGTGAACGAGTGGTCTCCTTCTACGAAGTGTTCTTAAAATATAGGCCAAGACTTCAAAGACGAATTTGAACAATCTTATTATTGAAACAATGTCGCACGAATTATATAGGTCCTCTCTATAAATGCTTTCTTCAGTGAGGTTTTAACCTTTCAAGTTAGAGGAAATAAAAGAAATAAACGTCTGTAGTATCGCCTTGTCGTCTGATTTATTTAGTATTTATCTACTACTAATGCTACATTATTCTCATCATTATTCAGTATCAAAATGTAATGTAATACCTGTTTATTCATCGATTCAATCTTCTGCTGAAGTCTTTTTACTGACGTAGAAATTTTGAGTTAATTGATAATTAAATTGTAAGCTATCGTGTACAAGTCTCTTTTGTTAACAGATCAGAAAACAAATAGAAATGTTAACAATTAAATGTAAGATATAACGATAGCTAATTTAAATTAAGTCGGCTACAGGTCTCTTTTTTCGAGATAATATTATTTACTTCGGCATTTGAACTTAAGTCAATTTATAAAGTCATTTGTTATTTGAACAGATTTCTGTGATCGTTGTAAAAGTGTTTTGAAGTGTAAAAAGAAATATGAAACAAGTGTGTGTTACGTAAAGTTTTCAAGCATACGCCAAAGTTAATTAACTCGAGTGAATATAAACAAAAATGATATATGTACATACAATATCACGTTTTTACAAATATCATTAACGAAATAGATTTTTTTAGATTTCGATCAGGTATTGCAAATGCATTGACGTAAAAGATTGGAATATACACACCGAGTTTGTCACGTATTCGTTGAATTTGCAAAATTCAATGATTTTTAAGAATACAAGAAAATACCAAAACTTTTCTCTCAGGAATTCATAAAACATCGAAAAAAAGTTATCGATGTGATTCTCTCTCGGTATCGTGGTCGTTCGAAAAAATCGAAAAACGCGAAACGATGCTGGTGATAGAATAAAGTATGGAGAACAAGAGAGAAAGTAGGGAAAGAAAAGTTAGGAAGGAAAAGTTGGAAATAGCCCACAGGGCTACGACAGTGTATGTGTGTGTGTGTGTGTGTATATATATATGTACGTAAGTAGAAATATATGCCATAGGTATAGGTATTATATGTAGATACATATACACCTAAGCGAAAATCTCGAGTCTTTCCAGTTCGCGTTAAATTTAGCGGACAGATTTAGTGGTGGTTTCCGCTTCTATAGTTTCGAATACGAACAGTTTCTCGTCACATATTGTTATTGTAATAGTGCGATTCCATTGGTGTCAAGAGCTTTTACAACTCAACTCTTCTCTCTTTCTTTCTTTCTTTCTTTCTTCCTTTCTTCCTTCCTTTCGAGTTTCTTTTCTTTTCTCTTATTAATGAAACCCTGTTATATATTATCTCACACAATATAATTTTTAGACATTTTAATTCAATTCTAAGTTTTTCTTTTCCTTCGTTAAAATTTTCTTTAGCTAAAATTAAATTATTCTTTCTCTCTCTCTCTCTCTCTCTCTCTCTCTCTCTCTCTCTCTCTCTGTTTCTTTTTGATATGTTTACGCAAGCTTTTCTTCTTTACTAATTATACATGCCAAACATATGATTTGCAACTGCGAACATACGAATGTACAACCATCGTGATTGCACACGAAAGATTCCTCTCACATCGTCTTTTTAGATTAAACCGATGAAAAGAGAATGGTAGAGAGAATAGGTTAAATGCAGTCGCAAACATGTTTCCGTACCGTAATACGTTACGTCTTGCTACATAGCAAGAACCAGCTGCGGAATATTAAAGCAACCTCCCATAGTCCCGTATCATTTTGGCGCATAATTAGGTATCCTATAAACGTACGCACACCGTTCTTCGTATACATATACTTTCATATATGTATTCAACGTGCATTTATTATGATCGGTTATGTCATTAGAAATAACTCAAACTATGTATACATATAGATGTTTACGAATTATTGAGTAATAATCGTAGACGTAAGGAATTCTTAACAAATTGGATTTATTTATTTAGATAAAATTTCTTTCTTTCAAAAAAATCAAATAAAATTTATTAAATTTTTACAATAGAATGTTCAAGTAATATTAAAACTCGTGTGATATCGGAAACAAACTAAAATGATTGGTTCCTTTCGACCGTGTTTGCAGTTTCGACAATAAATACCGAAAAGAAAAGAGAAAAAGAAACCAGTGTAGATTTAAAACATAAAGAAAAAAGAAAGAGAGAGAAGGAGAGACAAAGGGAGAGAAAAAGAGAGAATGAGATCTTTATGATTCTTCGATATCAGGGAACGTTATTGCACGCACGTTTACGAGAAACGTGAGCCTTGTTTTCTTATGACGAGTGAAATATATTCGATATCGAAGATACATTCGACCGATATCGATTGATCTCATGTATTATCGATTTTGCGCACGTATTTGCTTCCCCCTTACGCTTTCTTTCCTTCCTCACGCTTTTGTTCTCTTATTTTTCATTTCTCGCGCGTTACGATCCTCCTGAATTCTTTGTCGAGTTTTGTACGATCTTTTACGCTGATAGAATTTCTCAAAGTGAAATTAACAATAAAAGAACTCTTTGCAATTTTCAATAGAGCGTCTAACTTCCCATCAACTTATGTTTTATTTTTAAATACTCTTTATGTAATCAAATACCAGTTTAACTTATAACAGAGAACATGGTTGTTTTGTCGAATATTCGATTACTTCAAAGAGAAAAATCATCGTCGTTTTTGTTTATAAAAAACATTTTAAAACACAATTTTCTTTTCTAGAATTTAAGTTGTCACGTGATACCATGAAACGATTCTTTTGTATAACAAGAGACAAAACGTGATTTAACTTTTTTCAATCGAGCAAAAAACTGTTATATCCTACGACGTTATTATTATTCCATGATATTATTATTATTAATCGATATGAAATATTTACACGTAGTGTACATGAAGAAATGAAAATATTTTTAATCAGGAATAAAAATTTAAAACAGCGATTCCGAATCAATTTCGTTCGAATGATTGCGTGAAATGCGATATTGGTGACAGTAGTTATTTACATTGACGTAAATGAGAACGAAAACTCAAACGAAAAATCTATTTCTGTATGTAATAAAAAATTTATGAGTTTTAAGTAAAACTTGTGAGAGATGCCATTAAAAAGGAAATTAAAAATATATTACATTTTTTTTATTTTTCATCCCTTTGAAAGAAAAAAAAAAGAACACGAGTGGTTACTATTATTAGACATAATAAATATTAGAAAAAGTTGATCGTTACGTCGAATAGTTGTTATCTATTTTTATTAATAATAACAATTGTTTTATTTTTTTAATAAATAACAAGAATGTTCATTCTCTTCCATATCATTCTTGGTATTTTTAAAGCTATTTTCTCAATATACAAACAATTATTCGAATAATAAAAATTTTACTCGTATTCCCTTGTACGATGATTTCCCGTAAGACTCAATATCAACATCAGTGTTTCAATATATGCAAAGCGCAAACATCGGGAAATACAATTGCTTAACTTCATATGAAAAAAAAAAAAAAAAAAAAAAAAAAAACTGTATATCCACATTTTTTATCAACAAATATTTCTTTCCCTGGAATATTAAACTCTTTTTTTCTTTCTCTCTCTTTCTATTTACCTATCTATCTATCTATCTTTCTTTCTTTCTTTCGATCACGTTCTATCAATCGAGTTTCGTAATTGAAAAAGTCTCTTTTTTTTATATTTACGTGAACTATAAATAGAAAGTTTTAGAAAAATAAATGGTATCTACGTAGAGACATGTAACAAAAAAGAAAAAAGTGTTGCTCTTTTGTGTATTATTTTTGTTGTTGCGTTCGAAACGTCAAAAGTTTTTCGAGAGAGACCAGTCTAGTCATACTGGAATAGAATGATATTTTTTCTTCCGGCTCTGCCTTCAGCTTGCAACTTCCCGACGTGACTAAAACGCGACATTTTAATTGAAACGAATCACCGATGCGAGAAATTCGTCGCGTCAAAAGCAACGTGGATATAACATGTGTCGACCGGTTTACCGAGTTTCAATATTTCATTTAACGGAATATTTGTGTGATAGAAAGTGTAACGCTTGATGTCTAATGTTAATTTCGATAATATCTTGAGCAGCATCCATTCCGTAAATGCACTAAAGATAATTCTGTTATCGTTCACTCATTATGCCCTCTCTCTCTTTCTCTCTCTCTCATCTTCATCGAAAGGCGTTTCATATTTTAACGTGAGAGACTGAAATTTTATCGATTTCACGATCGTTCTTCTATCCAATCACTCTTTTCATATAATATACATATACATATATATATATATATATATATATATATATATACACACACACACTCCAGTAAAATTATAAGTCGCTATTAACCGAAATTGATTTTCTTGACACGCTAACGAGCAAAATGGAGATCGGTATTTACCTTCGAAGTTAGGTCGTTACAGCTCTTTTGCGGTGAGATCGAACGAGTTATTTTAGATCGAAGGTTGTACTTGTTTGCAAGTTCAAACACGATAATAAACCAAATATACTTTTTCTTGAATAATCGATCGTTTTGTGAATTAATCGTTGTATACTACTATTGATTAGAAAACTTGGTTGAAATCCACACGTACTTTCAAGTATTAGAAAAAGAAAAGAAAATTAAATTTGATAAGAGCAACGTACGATTTTAAGTTGATGACGAATGTACCAGTTTCCTTCGAAATGAATAGGTATTTTCATCAATGAAGTATGCAATCATGGTCATTTGATCATTTCGACGATGATAATGAGAATAAATTAAGCGTGCAATAATACAGCCGCGAAATCATAATTAGTATCCACGTATGATGGATGGTCCTAACTGACTTGCGTGTTTATAACTGACAATATGCAAACATTTCCTACGTGAATTCTAAGTTTTATAAAGAAATATTAATTCATTCTTGACGAATGACATAAACATTTTCTCTAAAAATCTGACAATATATTATACAAGGAAATTTATATTATAAAAAAATACCTTAATCTTATATTATTAGATTAATTTTAATAACAAAATTTTTTTATCGGAGAATAGAATAATAAAAATATTTTCGATCGGAAATAAAAGATTGTAGAATGACTTTATTAAAATTGTTTTTTCTTTTGATTAAATAAAAATCGAGCAATAAAATCGAGAAATAAAATTACATTGATCCAACGATAAACGATACTTTTTTTCTTATTTCAACGGAAAACGTCAAATCGTGCAAAAGTTAAATATCGATCCGGATAATATTCAATTCGAGTCTTGGAAGTATCTCATGATTTTCTATCCGATTATCTTTAATGCACGGTTATTCTTTATTGGATGGCACTAATTCGAAATATCTCCATCCACTTCGAATTCGAATAGTTCTTAAGACAGAGCATATAGATAAATTATTCTCGGTAATCCGTCTCCGTGATCTATTTTATCTCATCTAACGACACGATAAGTTGAAAAATTTAATTTTCTAAGATATTTAATATTTCAACGATTACATTTCTCGTTTAACTTATTACTCATCGAGCGATAAACGCTACATTCCAGTTACATAAAATTTTGCGAAGGTAAATGATACAAAATCGTTCGAAAGAAAATATATTGAAGAATCAATAGTTTGAATGTCTTATTTAAGTAATAAATCGTTTTTGAATATCCTCTCGATAAAAATATAAATTTTTTAAACGTTTTAATTGAACGCGCGCGTTAAGTTGTAATATTTGATTTTTAAAAGTATTTAAAATTCCAATTTTATTTTAAATTCACTTATCACTCATTGTCAGTGCGACAAAAACTGTATAAAATTGTTATCACAAAAATCGTATGAAAGCGTTTAAAGAGAATTATCAAATAAAAAATATTGAAGTAGAGAATAAATCAGATTTGAATGTTTTATTTACAAGGAAATTTATATTTTTCAGTGGCTTCACACACGTTTCGCACGCGTGCATCATATCCTGGGTGATAACGTGCAAACGCGAATATGTAGCTCGTGTTCGTAAAACACGACCTTCGTTTATTCGATCAGGAGTTGGATTCGGTACGGCTCCTGCTCAAGTAATAGGTGGAAGGGACAGATGTGCATGTTCGGAATCGTTGAAAGCGAGTCGATTCAATTGAAATATCAGCTTATTCACGGATCGCTGAGGTGCATTGACGAATCCAATAAAATCACGAAAGCTCGGCGTGTAACGCTTCAACAATTTCAAGCATCTTTCAGTCTTGGTGCTTTTGTTGCACAAAACAAGCCTTTTTATTCGCATGCCAATTCGATTTGAGCGGATAATGTGAAAAGATATCATGCGGTAAATTAGAACAATCAAAACGATTTTTCTCAAATTCGTGATATCGTTCGTTCGAACGATCTACTCTTTATATTTTCACTCTTTATTTTTTATCCACTTATCTGCGTAATAATACATGAGATTTTACAGAGAAATCGTTGATGATTATAAACCTTTTTATTTACTTTTCTAATTATGGCAATTTTTAAATTGCTTTTTAAACGATCTAGCTTATCTCACTTCGACGATACTTAATGGTCGTGTTGTTGATCGAACGTGATGCTATTCTTGTCTTTTAATGAAGAGAAATTATGAGCTACCGTCAAGAAAAGGTAATAAAAATTGACAGGATCGTAAAAGAATACACGAACGATCGTTATATATATATATATATATTCTTTAATAATAATAATAATAATAGTGAAATTGTTTTAAATATATCGACGACATAAATATAATTAATCGGGAAGAAAAAAATTCTTGTTAGTTCAAAGGAGAATGTTTTTTGTAATTTGTCATGAAAATGCAAAAAAGAAGAAAAAAAGAAAATGAACAGAAAAAATGTCTTTGCAGATCAAAGGTTAAGCGAAATTTCATCGACATCAAGAAAGCTATGTGCCAATTCAGCGAAAATGTACGGGTACGAGCCATGAGCTCATGACCCAAGAAGACCTGATTCATGCGTCTAAGAAGATAAAGGAAAAGAATGACTTCTCTATCGTCGACAGCTCGCCAGTATATCTTCCTTTCCTATGTCTGACTTCGCACCTTTGCCTTGAATTTCTTGGCGTGTCTGGTTACTTTCGAAAATTTTCTCCACACGCTCTCTCTCTCTCTCTCTCTCTCTCTCTCTCTCTCTCTCTCTCTCTCTCTCTCTCTCTTCGTTTTTCCTGTCAACTCTTTGACCTTTTTTTCTACCGAGATGAATCGTTCCAAGATTAAGTTACAAAATTCTTTACAAAACACGTTTGAATTTATTTCGAGAATGTCAGTTTTACTTTTATGAGAATTTCGTCGTATATTTCGACGTATATGGAGACATAAAAAAGAAGAAAAGAAAGAAGAAGAAGTTATTTATTTTTATTAAACGTTTAAGAGTTTTTTCAGTTCGCTCACGAGAACGTGTAATTATCATCATCCGGAAAAATGTATAGTCGGGTAATACATCAACTACGGTAAGAAGTTATATCGAATGGTTGTTCAATCAAGAAAATTTAAATCTACTTAATGGACGTCTAGCGAGCTTGTAACGGAGACCGACGACGAGAGTTGCACTAGACACGCGAACTCGAGATCTTTGAGCACGATAAGTTAGTCGTCGAATAAAAGCATCGAAACTACAACGAACGATGGCGATTTGCATTTCCCGCCCTTTTTCACGAACGATCGTGATGTTTTCCACGACAAATCTTCCGGCATCTTGTAAACGATTTAGATAGGTTCGTATGAAAATCGAAAAAAAAAATTACGATTTGAATTTCTCTTTCTTCATTTATATTTATAGAAAATTGTAGGAAATATGGAGTTTTTAAGATAAATAAAAAAAAATAATATTCTTTCATAGATTTTTTTTTTTTTAATAAAAATATTGTTCATATCGAACTAATTATCATTCATCATCACAATTTTATAAATATTAAGCAATAATAGAGTATCAATAATCACTGAGATTCTCACAATAATCCACGTTCTTAATATACACATATATGCAAAATTTTAATGTACCTACCGATGTCAGAGAGATTTCCGATACTTCCATTCAGATTCCAATACTCACATTGCTTGAACAGAAATTAGAGACAATCTATAATTCAACGATAAATATACAGATGCGTCCAAATATTTATCACCACAGATTTTAACAACAGATTACCTTTTCGAACAAATGAACTGTGGTTTGTTCAATTTAAGAAAATAATTGATAATAGCTAATTGATATGGAAGGAAACAAAAAAGTTGAACTATCGCATCGAAATAGACCATTGAACAAATTGATTTTTAATAAGCGTTATGAAATTCGGTAAATTATTCCCTGAATATCATATTCGTTTCATGAACAAAATGAAAAAAATACAATCATCGAATCCATTCATTGCGAATTTATTGATCCTCGTTTATTATCTCGAACAATATAGCAAGAAGAAAAAAATAATATAAATTTATTTAGATGCAATTTTAAAAAAATTAACAAATGGAAAAGCTTGGCGATTGTGAAATAAGTAATTGAATTTAATTTGAGATAATTGAAAAGCGGACAAATTGGATTTGTAGGATGCCTGTGATTTGAATCGCATCGACAATTAAAAGTTTCTCGTAAAACTCGATCGACTGTTTCTTTTCAATCGCTTTTATAGATACGTCTTAATGTATTACGATATAACTATTTTGTCGTTTAGTATTTTTTATCGGACGAATAATTTTAACTTCACTTTGTATATTATACAAAGTAAAAATATATCGTTAAATATTTGAAGATTGCATTAGCTACATAATGCAGAGTATAAAAAAGCTGACTATTATTGTCTCTTCGCTCGAAAATATTCAAATGAAATCGTATAAACTGAAGCGGTCCTTCTAATTTCATACTTTTCTCTCTCTCTCTTTCTCTCTGCTTCTTCTTTTCTGCTGCTATTTTAATATAAAAATAATGAATGCAGGCGATATTCTTTACGAAACATAATTATATTTGAAAATTGAATGTAAAGAACGCGATAGGTGGTTTAATTGAATGAAAGAAAAGAATTATGATCGCCGTCAACTTCTATGTACGACGATTGCTTAATAACAAAAATGTCAGATATAAAAATCGAATAGTTAACGAAAAAAAAGAGATATAAAAAAGAATAGCCAATATTCGAAGCAAGAATGGAATGAGAAAGTAAGTTGAAAGTGAAAAAGGTATATGCTTATATCGAAGGTAATATAAACTTTCGGCTAACTCTCGATAGATGTATAAAAATCTCGATTTAGATGAAAGTTGCGAAAGAAAGAAAGAAAGAAACATAACCAGATGGTAGGTCACTTTGCGTGTTACAAAAGTCTAGCGACGATCCTGAAATTCATGGTAAATTTGAAGTCACGCTCACGGCTGGCTAGGAACGAGAACTGGAAGCTTGCCAAATAGTCACGAGAAGAGGAGAGCAAACAAGTAAAGTTTGAGAGTATTTCGTTGCACGCGTAGAAGGTTTCACGTGTAAATGTATATCAATCTATATATACATACTTAAGCACGTGCACGCGTATTTCTTCTTCATTTGTTACGAATTCGTTAACAATTGCTTCTTGACATTTTTAACATTTTCCAATATTCTTTTCTCTCTCTCTCTCTCTCTCTCTCTCTCTCTCTCTCTCTCTCTCTCTCTCTCTCTCTATCTCCATCTATCTATCTATCTATCTTCCTCTCCATTTTCTTTATTCAAAAAAAAAAATAAATAAATAAAATACGATGAAACAACCGAATGAAACACCGGATATTTCTTTTTTCCGGGAACAAATTTAGTCGATCTTTGTCCGAGAAAAAAGCGTCAGAATTATTTCGTGACTTGGACTTCTAAAAGCGTATCCTTAATTTTCTTATTTCTATCTGGACACATTCATCCCTGCTCTATCTTTTGTTATTTTTATTTTTTTGCCACGCCATGCAACCATCTTTCTTCTTTTCTTTCTTTCTTTCTTTCTTTCTTCCTTTCTTTCTTTCTTCTCTTTTTTCTTTCTTCCCTTTTTTCTGCCTCTCTTGCTCGTTGGGGCGTGTGTAGAGCGAATACTAGCTTTCAGTGAGAAAATTAGTTCCTCTTAACGCGAGAGTAAATGAGACGTCCATCCATGTTACACCATGGTGAATTGGAAGTGAAGAATTCTATGTTCCTTCATTTCTTCTCTCTTTTTACCGTCATTTCAATTACTAAATCGTTCCGATCAATAAAAATTAATTAAAAGATGAGAAATTCTTTCTGGATCGATCGTAACGATTTTGCTTTAAAAGCGTCTTCAAACGTTGTCGCCTTAATCGTCGCGTGTTACGCTTCGCCAACCATTAACCCAGTGATTATTGCTTTTTAACGCTCTTTACGCCATTAAGAATGAACGCACGTAATGATCCATAAAATCGGAGGAAAGTTTCTCAACCGTATATAACTTCCTATGATACGACAACTCGTGGCTTTTTATTGCTCTCTCTCTCTCTCTCTCTCTCTTTCTCTCTCTCTCTCTCTCTCTCTCTCTCTCTCTCTCTCTCTCTCTCTCTCTCTCTCTCTCTCTCTTTGTCTATCTATCCTGATAGTACCTATCAGAGTAACAAATTTTTAATAATAGGACAATAAAGGGTATACGCTCAGGCTTTTTTTTTATTATAGAGCTCTCTTAATTACGAGTAACGATAACGAGGATCCCGTTGTTACTGGTACTCTGCTGCTGCTGCTTTTATCATTAATTTACTTTACTTTTTATGTTTTATTTCTTTTTATTTTCTATTCCTATTTCTCCTTTTTTTTATTATTCATTCTGTGTTTTTCTTTTTTCCTTTTCTTTTTTTACAAAATGTCTTACAGGATATATTAAATTTTTCTGAACTTGTCAGTAAGAAAAAAATATTTCATTTTCACGAAATTATGACAATTCGGAAATTCAAGAAGATAACATTTGCTCATTAGCATACTGGAACAGAAAACAAGGTACTGATACATTTTTGGTGTTTCGAAATGTATTGTATTATATAGACTTTGTAATTTATAAGGATTTTATTACAAATACATTCAACGAAAAAAGAATAAAAATTATTAAATGTAAAACGAACACAAAGAACCAGAGAGATGAGGAATATGAAGTGAAGTCACGCAGGAATGCAAATAAGAATTCTATCGAGAAAAATTCTTTTATCAGGTTCGATAAGAAAGAGAAAAAAAGAGAGAGAAAGAGAAAAAATTCACTTAGGTAATGGAATCCGCCAATATACAAAAATATTATCTCAAAAAAATATCAGTATATATAATTATTATTATTCTTCATCCTTGCATATAGAAAATTATTTTAAGAAATTTAAAAAATGAAATGGAAGGAATCATTCTGATCAAGCATCTTCATAGAAAACAAGTAAAAAATGTTCTTTCTTTCTTGTATGAAGATGATCATGTTGGAATATGGTGTAAGAGATAAGAGATGATGAAAAAGAAGTCAGAAATAACTGAACAATCATGCGAACATATAAAAAGAATTTTCAAAGGACGCAGAATACAACTCGCCTTGGCAAGAACATTTTAAGAAAATTATATATATTTTCTGACGAGTCATTGCTTCTTTCTCTCTCTCCCTCCCTCTCTCTCTCTCTCTCTCTCTCCTATTGTTAATTATTATGATATATTCTGCTATTATCTATTATGATATATCTTATCTATCTATTTACGTCTATCTATTCGTCGAAATATTTCGAAAGAAATACGAGGATGATGGAAGGAATCTTGAAAGTTTCATCTCTTATAACGGGACGTAAACGGGAAGAAAAAATACGGAGATGAAGTGTAACAGTATTCATAGTAATTAAGTTGAAAAATAGGTGCCAGTTAAAGAGCCAGTTTCTCATGGAAAACTTTGGTTGATATATACATATGTATACCTATACTCTTCGTATTCTATCTAATTGAGAACGCTGTTGCTTTATCCTGTCATTAAAAAGCATACAACATGACTTTTCGAGCTCATTATCTGCGGTTATTCGTGCAGTAAATTTCCGAATGAAAGAGTATCGAATTTAATTATTATTCTTTTTATCTATATAATCTATGTATCAACATATTATTTATTGTAAAAAATGTAGAATATTTTTTCGTTAAAGAGATATTAAATTTATGATATGATTTTTATTCATAATAATTATTATCATATTAATTCTTTTAATCGTTTTAATTATTTATATGTTTATATATGCATATATTGTATTATTTGTATTTATTTGTATTTATTTGTATTTATTCGTGTATTTGATTAATATTTATATATTAATTATAGGTATATATAAATTTATGAGATAAACTCAAGTTTGAATAAAAAAAAGCTGTTAAAAACTTCTGATTATACGTATATAAATCTGGATACATACGTAGATATATATATAAAAACGATCATAAATACAGCTTGTAAAAATTTTATGAGAAGAAGTTCGTTAAAAATGTATCGAAAAAAGAGATCGATCAAAGCATTTTCTCAGTGTTCTCTTTTTCCTCGATCGAAGCTCGTTCCAATGACGTTTCTCTTTGCCGAGTCTCACGAAAACACATGAGTCGCGAGCTTTGATCGTTTCGCAGGGATACGAAGGAAAACATTTAAAGAAAATACTCGAGAATGTAAGGATCGATCGGGAGAGAAAAATATTCTCGTCTCGATGTCGGACGATTTCTCGCGTGCGTTTTAAAAGAGCAACGAATAGCTCGTGGTGGAATTTGGCGAACAATGCGAATCGTGGAAATACGACAGAAGAAATAAGACGAATGAGTCTGCCTTTTGGAAGAGGATTGAAAAAGCGACGGTTCTCACGAGTATTCGTGAGAAACGATAAAATCAAGCATGAGACTGGAAAAGGGGTTTATCGTCGTTGAGAGGCCGTCGAGAGGCCGTATTTCGCGTTCGAATTTGCAGCCGGATGGACGTTACTTTAGAGAGTGAAAGAGGGAAAAAAAGGAAGAGAGTGAGAGAAAGAGAGAATGTAACAGCGAACGAAAGAACAAGAGAGAACGATAGAGCCAGCAAGGATAAGTGGTCCTTTCAAGCGAGACTGTCCGCCTATCGTAAAAATGTGTGCTTGCACGTGTGTCCTAGATTTCGGTCAAAGTGCTGACCAGCCGCAACCCTTGCGAAATTGTTATGAAAAGTCGTGCATTTCGCACGACACTCTCTCTCTCTCTCTCTCTCTCTCTCTCTCTCTCTCTCTCTCTCTCTCTCTCTCTCTCTCTCTCTCTCTCTCTCTCTCTCTCTCTATCTCTATCTCTATCTCTATCTCTTTTCTATCTCGTTCTCCCTTATCCCTTTCAATGGTTAGATTTTTAGAAAAAGAATAAAAGAAAAAGCCGAAGGAAAATGTCAACAATATAAAGGTCCATTTCATGTAATGCTTTTACTACTTCGTAGGTTTACACAACGAAAAGATTAAGCGGGTCATACGAGTTATCTAAAAAGTAAACGATCTAAAGAACGAAATATTTGTCTTATTAAGCACGACATATTTGTCTTATTAAGTAGGAAATATTGCGTCTCTAAGGTAAACACAAGTTCCATTGTACTTGTAATTATGGTGCTTCTAATAATAACGGAAAATAGAAGAATAACACGTAGTTTTATTTGCGTGACATAGTATTTGTCATTATTAGGAAGAATTGTTTGTACTATCTTTCTCTTTCTTTTTTTCTCTCTGACATTTTTTTCGTCAGAGAATTTTAATTACAATGAATCCTTATTGTACATTTTCAAAAAAGTCTATTTATTAAAAAATTTCCATCTTTTTAAGTAATAGCAAATAAAAGAATATTATGAGATTTCAACAGGAGAAGCTTTATAAAACTAGTATCTATTTATAACTGTTATCGTGGACGTATACATAGGACGACTATAAAATCAATAGACAATGTCTTAGGAGGTAGCTAAGTTAGAGTGAGTATATTACGCAAGAAAAAAAGTTTCGAAGATGATCCAGAGATTTTCCTCGGATTAAAATTTCTTTTCGAAATCCATATATGCAATTTGCATTCGCTAGAATTTAAAGATAGTTTTAATACGTCTTCTTCGAGCCAGACATAATGCGTCAGCATTTTCGATGAAATGCCAAACGCAAAGCGACGGACTTCTTTCGACGAGACAAAAGAAATCGAAGCAGACGGATAAGCCGATAATATCTGACATTCCTAACCACCGCTGACCCAAATATTTTTAGCAAAATTAAAAATATATCTACGTCGTTACGTAATCGTAATAAACTAACCTGAGAATGATCGATCAATCACCTTATTAGCAATGAACTTCATATCGAAATATTCCCTCTAATGACTTTTAATCCTTAGCCATCTACGGCGCCGATGAGAAAACCTCAACGTTCTATTTCAATTAAGAGCGATATCGATAGAAACGTTAGTATGTAATTAACGTTCGGTGTAATGTCAAGTTAAATTCTTGGGTAGTCCTACAGTATGAAAGAATACCGAACTATTTATAGCTTCGGATCTAAACTCTGTAAAAGCTTTTCTCTTATCTTCTCTCTCTTTCTTTCTCTTTATATGTATACATATATATATATATATATATATATATATATATATATCTTTCTATCTATTTATCTATCTATCTATCCATCTCTCTTTCTCTCTTTCTCATCCACAGGAAAATCTTTCTGCGATCCAGCACATTCGTGGCTTTTGCCCCAGGATGATAAGTCATCGTTCGCGGGTACTTTATTTCCAGGCGAATAACGGCCGACGACACGGAAGTAATCCGCGTATTTCTCTCCTTCCATCTTGAGTTTTACAATCGATAATCCGTAGCGGTCCGACGGAAAGCATGACGTCGGAAAGCATGTCCTCGGTGATCGATGTCGCTTGCACGTCGGTATTATTGGCCGTAAGCGTTATACAGGCTCACTTTGCATAACTTTTAAATTATGCGTTCTATGAAAAATTGTTGTATATAAAAGTTGCATAGTTTCAAGAGGGTCGTTAGATGGCATATCAATTTTTTTCTTAGGTAAAAACATTACGTAGATTTGAAGGTCACAACTTTGCTTTTTTCAATGAAATAATAGATATACTTATTGATTATATGCATTATATACATGTCGGCCAACATTCAAACGAAGTTTCAATTCTCAGTAAAAATGTATTCATCTTTATCGATTTTAAATTTAACATTTAACAAAGTGTTTCACTTTGTTTCTTTAAATTAACTTCAGGTTAATAATTGAATGTCGTTAAAAAATTTAAGGAGGTAACTTTGTTTACTTGACAGTATTGGCCAACATAAGTAATTTTATTAAAAACCTGCATAACTTTGATATAAAACGATTTTTTATGCAACGTATAATTTAAAAGTTATGCGAAGTGTGTATATTACGTGTCTCAGAATTTCTATCACATTACGGTAACTCAGCACTGTGCAAGTTGTAACTAAATCGAATGAACTTTATAAATCGAGCAACAATACATTCGGTGTCGTCTACTAACTATTCCGATCTTCATCCACTGTTTCTCTTCTTCTTCCTCTTTTAAATTTCTTAATTTTCCCTTTACCGACCGAACTTTTCACAAATTAATAATCCCAAAACTTTTCAGTCCAATTAAAGAAAGATATTTCCTTCTACATCAGTTCTTCGTACTCGTCACATAACTATTCTAAAATATACTTTCTTTCAATTCTCATACATACATGAAACGATTCATAAAGCTTTTCGTTGATCGTGTATAAAAGAAAAAAATAACTTCAAATGTTACTAACTGATTCTTCTTTGGCATTTGCATATGCTTACGTCTAGCTATTTTCTGTACAATCGATTTCATCCTCAGTAAATAACAACGGATAGGTACCTATATAACTACATTAAGTAAATATTGGATGCAAAAAGAAAATTTTTATTCGTCGAACGTTCGTCATTTTTGGTCAGAAAAGCTTTTACCGATCGAAAAAATTATCTAAATAAACAGCGGTATTTATAGGCTGAGAAAATGTCGAGAGTTCATTATTCCATTTAAAAGTTGGCATTGTAATCTATTTTCTTTCTGATTCATAGCAATTATATTTTTAGTTATATGTCGGAGTCGAGTCGTTAGCCGAGAAAAGTCGAGACAAGAGTGGCGGATTAATTTTCACGGGCGACAAAATATTCCGTGGGTAAATCTCTGTGCTAAATTCATATGTTGTTGTCGCTTAAACACATATCACGAAAAAGGAACTCGTAAATCGTTTAAGCAAATTATTATTCTGGAATTTATTATGTAACAAGATGTTTACAAAATATTAATATCTATTAACAATAATAAAAATCATATTAATAATATAGGAAAAATATAGATTGAAATAGAATTTTATAACGCATCATAATTATTTTATAATGATAAAATACCTATAGTATATCTTTATTTTCTTTACATTTAATATCGAATTATATTAAAGAGATTAAATTAAGTTACTTTTTGTAAAAATTCGGCATTAAAATCATTGCATATGCATGAAAAGAAGAAAAAGAAAAATTTAAAAACAAAATTTATAAAATTGAATCATTTTATTTTATATATATATATATATATATATATATATATATATATATATATATATATACACACACACACATACACCTTATATATGGACTTTCTTGATACCTACAGTATATAAAATCGGTTTATTAGGAAAAACTTAAATTTTACTGACTATCATCAGTTGAAAGAAGACTTTACTATAGTAAAACGCAATATAGTCAACGCAAAACATTTCTTTAAGAATAAAGTCTCTTGTAGTACCTAAAACATTCTCGTAATTACCATCCCGTGAGACTATACCATATATATACTCGTAACAATGTTTCTACATCCATCTTTTTATTATTATCCTTTTTTCCTATCTTTCTTAAAAGAAAAGAAGAGAGGAAAAAGAAAACGAAAAAAAGAAGTAAAGAATAAAGGATCGATGTAATATTGGCTGCTCTTACGTTTTCTTTTATAATATTGTATGTCAAACGAATTTTGAAAAATGAAGACAGCATCGATCTTTCGAATGCTCTTTATCGCAATATACTAACGTACATGCTTCCACTGAAATATCCGATTTTGAATGTTACCACTTTGAAGCTATTCATCGAAGCGAGTAGAGATCGGAAGCTTTTATAAATGAAATTGGCTTCGGTAAAAAGGTTCAATGATTATATTCAATAAAAGAGTACATGATAATGGAGAAAATAGAGTCCATTGAAAATGGAATAGTAATTAAAATTCAGGGATAAAAACGAGCTTAAAAGAGACTTAAATGTCAGTCGCGAACAGCGTTTAAATAATAGACGTAATAATCCTCTTGTTTGGAGACACGCACACAAATATGTATATTAAAAATAACGAACAGTAGATATTCTAATTTTCAACGAGAGAATGCTTGATTCCATTGAAAACCACCGATAGGATAATCCATTGTTTCTATAAAACGATGCACGAAGATAATTACTAGACAAAGCACAATTAAAGATACATAATTCTCTAAAAATTATTTGTGAAATTTTTATGATATCTCGCGTAAGTAAATGCACTTCATATAGCGTGTAAAGTACGTTAGCAAAATTACTATTGATAAAACTAAGAACACAACAATATAATTTTTAAAAGGACCATATATATTCGATCAATTTAATAGTCATTGTAATTCCAATGGGAGAATTTTTCTCGTAATTTGAAATTACTTTAATTACGTTCGTAAATGTGCTTGTATTTAATGAAGTTAATAATTCGATCAACAATGATTATTCCACGCTTATTAGTTCCTAATTTTTCAGGACTCTTTTAGCGGACAAATGAGTGATATAAATGCAAATGAACTACTAATGATACAAACCGTAAAGATACCACGCTAAAAATACGCCCTTCAAAAGCAACGATAATATATGTGTATACATTTTTCTCGTTCACACCGTAGAGAAAAGAAGCCTTTATCAAATATTAAGGACCCTTCAACCACGCCATGATATCGTGTATATGTAAATCACGTATGTAAATGTAAATAAGCACTTATACAATAAGTTTATCGTCCTTGAATAGACGAGTGCAGCAAATGAAAAATTTACTTGCCTTTGCGTAACTCAAAGGAAACATTTTAAATCTGGCGAAAGAAATGTCTCAATCGACACATTAATTAAGCGCTCAAGAAACATGTAATAAACTATTCAGAAGTATCCATGCACGAAATACTTTGAAAGAAGATACGACTCTTGATCATTTCTCTGTGTAAAAGAATGTAAGAGAGAATGAGAAAATATACAAGCGCACGAGATTGTCAAGTTTGAAAGTGCAATCTGGATCGTTGAAGGCGTGCCGATTAATTCGACAGACGAGACGAATTTACTTCCATCGCTTAGAACTTTCCAACTTGTAATTAGCCCTGCGATAAGGAAAGATATCGCCGAAGGATGATTACTTCTTATATAATCAACCTTAGAGCACTTCTCACTACCGTAAAATTAATTACAACATTTTTACACTCCTCTTTCATTCACTTAATATCTAGTTACTTCATTTAATATCTATCACATCACTTTCCTAACTGTTCCTCTCTACTATTCCGATCGAACATTGATTAAACAGTCTTTAACAAACTCTAGAATAAGTAGAAATTAGATCGTATAAGGATTCTACAGAAGGAGTTAGACCTCGTCTAGCAGAAGAGAAAATAGAAAGTTTGTAATATATATTCTAATTTCTTTTCATTCGATGAATTTTTCCCTA
This sequence comes from Vespula vulgaris, assembly GCF_905475345.1. Lineage (NCBI taxonomy): Eukaryota > Metazoa > Arthropoda > Insecta > Hymenoptera > Vespidae > Vespula > Vespula vulgaris. The sequence goes on from NC_066594.1 coordinate 3,672,528, forward strand.
TCGTTCAATTTAAAAAATATCGAAGAACTTTGTGTAGGTTGGTTTTTAAACTCGATCTAAAGTTATCACGATTTGATTATATTTACTTTCGAAATTTTTACTCGTTCGAAATTTAAATTTTTCACTATACCTACATTATTTCCTTCCTTGACTATCTCACGTAAAAAAAGAAAACGTTATTTGCCTCGTTATTTTTTATTGAATGATAAACAAAAAAGAATATATAAATTTATTCGAATGTATGAAAAACAATCGTAAAACAATAGTAATTTTCGATTACATGGGAAATTCTTCAATTGGAATCACAACATCGTTATCTTTTCGAGGAACATTTTAATTACTCGTAGTCGATTTAACATACATTTCTCATTCCACTGCAAATGTTGAAATTCCGTCGATTTATCCAAAGCTCATTATATTTATCTCAATTTATCGTTACGTACTAATGTACACTTATAAATAATCAGCCATACAAGGCAATTATAAACACATTTATTTATTATAGAAATTTTTCTTTTAATTTTCACTTATAATATACAGTTACTGATGCAGACAGCCAATCCACTAAACGATTAATTGAAACGTTTGTTGGTCGCAAATATTATAATAATACATTTGATTATATTATTACATTTGATATCAATTCGATAATAATCGGCGAGCTGTTATATATTGATTTCTTTTCTCGATTCTTACTATCTCTATCTCTATCTCTATCTCTTTCGTTCTCATATTAATCATGGATCTGATAGGTCAAAAGGACAGAGTTACTTTTAATAGAGGACAAAGGTTTAATCAATAGAATTCATTTCTTACTTCGACGTGTATAAAGCAAAAGCAAAAATAAAGTCGATAAATCAGATTATATGCAATGCCAGTAAAATTTACGATTTTTTTTTTTTTTATATTCTGGTCGATGGATGAATAAATCTTTGTAAAACTTTCTTCACTGCGAAACTTTTAAATCTTAGGTCTAATAAGGAACTGATTGTAAAACCGATGATTGCGAAACTATTATTTTCACGAATAATCCATTCATAGATAAAATGGATAATTAAATAATATAGGTCAATGTATGAATATACATATATATAATATATTAATTTATTAAATTAAATTAATCTAATTTATTATCGCATTCGCTTGACACTTTGATACAATAAGTATATACTCAAAAGAAGAAACAAAAGCTCGATCGTATCTTCGATTTATATGGAATAAAATTTCATTTAAACTACATCCGCTATGCATTATTAACATTTTGATGCTCTTTATAAATCTCTTTAATTAGATACGATTGCAAAGAATTTTTCAAATCAATAAACTCTTTCTTTAACGTGGAATTGGAAAATCCGGAAAAATTAAAACGGAAAATGAAAATTCCCTGCTTGAAATTAATTCCTGGTTGAAAGAGGGAAAATTGGAAAAACAAGTACAGTGATCGATCGTACACAATACGAAAAAACAGAGCTTTTTCTTTGAATATGTAAAGATTAAAAAGCATATCAATAATTCTGCGCATATCGATGAGTCGATTAATCGACGACTTATTCTCAGGTCAATTGGCTTCATAATTAGACCATCACAAAAAATAAAAATGTCTTGTACACTTGTATTGATCTTACTACACGTACGTTCGCAAACGAAAATAGTTGGAAAAAATATTATAAAGCTAATTTCGATTTCTCGAATAAAAAAGAAAGGCTAGAACAAAATCGATCCTTTTGTAAAATCTGCTTTAATTATTGCTACGTTTTATTCATCATTGATTAGAGCATAAAGGGATAATACCCTCATACGGTCTGTCTTATTATGGCTATTAAAGCGATTTACGACGTAACAAGTGGAAACGCCTACTGATACCACACGTACCAATTTAACTGGATTAATTGTAAAATTAATTGTCGTCAATTACAACGACCTGGCATATTTTATATTCTAGGGAACATGAATTTTGTGGCCCTATTGAATTTTGAAGGACGAAAATGAATATTTTGAACGACGCGTGGCTACGCATAAATCGTTTTAACTTTTGTGCCAAGCACCATGTGTCACGCAAAGTTTAACGGATGAGGGAAACGATTTTAGATAAAAAAAAAAAAATAAATAAATAAAGGAAAAGAAAAAAATATCACAGATAGCAAGTAATAAAATAATATATACGGACCTAAACGAGCCATTACTACTCATATTCTTCCGATCTTATAAATTTTATGTAAAAGTCGGAGCTATATATAGATAACAAAAACCATTGAGATTCTCCATTCTCCTAATTCGCATATCCACCCTCTTATCTCTCTCTCTCTCTCTTTCTCTTCATTTCTAAATCAAGTGATCCGCATAATTCCGATATACAGGCGTATTCTGCCAACAAAAGTAAGAAGGAGAGAGAGAAAGAGAGGGGGAGAGAGAGAGAGAGAGAGAGAAAGAGACAAAAACGATGAACAGGAGATCGTTATAGAAGCATAGACTCCAAGTGAACCGATCTATTGTCCGCTACAAGAATACTAGGACGTACACTCACCTCGGCTAAATTGGTTGTTACTGGCAATAACCCTCTCGGCGTTCTTCCTGGCAATGTAAAACCACTCGCTGCTGTTGCTCAAGTACTTATACTCGATCGCTAAGTCCTTTACTAAAACACCCTCCTGATCCTGAAGCCGATGAGCAAAGGGACAATAGAGCCAGTGATCTTTGTACTGAAGCTTGTCGTAGCAGTTACCGGCGGCAAAGATATCTTCATCGAACTCGACCATTGAAAGCACGCTTGCATGTAGAAGATATTCCGAGGAAAGCATCACCTCAGGTGCATATTTCCATAACCTGGTGAGCATGTTGGCCCGATTTACCGCGAGATTTGCCTCGAGCCGAAACCTTTCTTGAGCGTAACGGTCGACGACACCTTCGCCGAGATTGAGATCAGTACCGGCGGTACAGTTTTCCCCAAGTAAATGTTGATTCTCGATTATACGAAGAAACCTCGTGACAATGTCGACTTGGACGGATTCCTTCTCGAGATGTCGTTTCGTGGAAAGATTATCTATCTCAATGTCTGAAGTTGTACTCTCCTCTATATCCTCGTAATCATTGATTCTACTTATCGAACTGTTTTCAACGACTTGACGAATAACGAACTTATCGAAATCCTCGATAGACACACCGTCGAAATCGTTTTCGCTAGGATCTATCTTCGAGGAGTCTTCATCGATCGTAGAAGAGTGTAGAACACGGCCGTAAGCGATGATCGAATTCTCCGTCGAATCGAACGGATCCTCGATTCGATGCTTATCCGATCGAGAAATTTTTTTAAACTTGTTCACCAAGATATCTTCTTTCTCGCGATGCTCCACACGAGCTACGTCAGCGTGCTGTCGAAAGACTTTACGAATTAGCTCGTTCAGCTGTCTCGTTGACTCGGTCCACGTCTCTGGGGTACCGTAAGACCATCGATCCTTCTTTGTCGTATCATCCCCTTTACCTTCCCTTCCTTCCCTTGACTCGTATCTCCTCGAATAATTCGAATCTTCAAGCACCTTCTCGTTCTCCGTATCGGTAAAATTCGAAGAAAGGTGTATTCTTTTCGTCCTAACGCGCAACGACTCCAGATCTTCGAGTTTGATTTGTCTAACGAAATGACTGCGAGATCTGCCATGTCTGATCTGAGTCGTTTGCGGTTTCTCGATATTCGTCTCCAATTCTTTCTCAATTTCCTTACTGGCCAATTCCGAGGTTACACCTCGTGCCTTCCCATTGGTCGGTGTTTCGACGAAAACCACGTAATTCTTCGCATTTGTTGAATCCTCTTCTCGCGAGCTCTTATCCATCAGTCGATCCATGGCGAAGGTTCGTTGCCGATGACTCTGTTGATGATGCAAATACTCCTTGGACATCTCGATCTCCGTTGATTCCCTCTTGCTGGTTATTAACAAAAATTCGTGCGTAAACGCGAGCAGAACAAGAGCGTAACGAAATTTACTGACACTCATCGTTAGACCGATCCCTTCTTCTTTTCGATCATTAGGAACTTTCTCCTTCTTTTTCCCCTTTATTCCGAGGATCCTTTCTCGTGATAAATCACGTCATGGTGTGACCACTATCACCACAATTGGCACTAGTAATTTTTGACAAGAGCAATATATCTTTGCAAATCCTCTTTGTGATTTGTATTCTTCTTCTTCGTCGTCGTCGGACGCAAACGTGAAAGAGTTTAGCTAGTTTTTCTTTTCCTTCTACCCTTTCCTCCTCTTATCCCTTCGAACGAAATTCCAACGCCACAAGGCACTGCACCTTCCACTTGGACGATCGCAAAAACGTGCCTGTCTTTCTCGATCTCGCAAGTGACAACGACATCGACATGACTGATTCCCTTCGTGTCACCCTGGAAGACAGAGGAGGCCTTCTTCGTGGTGTTTAATCGATATGAAGAAAAAAAAATCTCCGTGGAACGTACGTTATTTACGAGAATCGAATTTTCTTATCGAGAGTCGGTCGATCGACCGAACGCATAGTTCATCGATTTTCTGCGATCTTCGTCGCCTTAAAAGACATAGATAAGTGAGAGAAAAAGAGAAGTTGGATAGATAGGGATAAGGAGCGTTCAAAAAAAAAAAAACCAGTCACTTTCACGCTCGCAATTTCAATGGAGATTCATCGATACCAATTCTATCTTCCATTCTCTTGTCTCTTTCTTTGCGCCGATTACGATTTTGGTACTTTGCTCGATTTTTTTTTTTTTTTTCAAGAAGCAAGATAAGTACAATTAAAACGATAGAAATATGTAGGAAGAGAGGATGAAGAAACAGAAGATTATTTTAAATCTTATCGTAAAACTACGAATAGAAGTCATAAATTAGATCGAATGTCATTGTGTCTCTTTTTCCTTTTTACAAGTTCGGTGATTGGAAAAGAGCACGGAAAGGGGGAAAGCGAGAAAAACGTGACACTGAGAGTTAGTAATTTTAGTTAGAAAAAAGCGTGAAGAAATGAACCGTAGTCTCTCATCGTGTCACGCTCGCACGCGGCGTTGAACTGAGGGATGAAAACTGGCTGCTACCCTACGGAGAGCCGTTGCAACAAGAAAGGGAAACGCACGTAGAGCGCATGTCTCCTATCTCTCTCACTCCTCCTTTCACACACACATACGTACACAAATGACAATCCTTCTGTTCGATTTTCTTCAAACAATTGAGATCAAATTCATTGTATTTTCTTGGCAATTTTAAAATTGACGCGACTGGAATAAGTCTCCAACACAAATTGCATTACTTTTGTTCAAATACAGATTAATGGAAGTCAATGAACTGAGAAGCTAAAAAAAGATCGATTGATCAAAGGATCCGAATCCTTTCATTTTTCATTTACCTTTGAAATTTACCTTTGAAAAGGATGAAATTCAAAATTAAATTAAGAGATTCGATTACACTTAAATTTGATCCTTGCTTTGAAAGGTACCTTGACGTTTTAACATATGTTCTAATTAAATTCTGTTTCAAAACAAGAGACAGTACGACAATATAGAATTACCTCATTGACCGCGAGTATCCTCTACAAAAATAATTATGTACCTACATAATCACGTATCCGTATATAGACGTAAATATGACGTGAACAACTTTAATTGTTATATACCTCAATCATTTTCGATTCGCTCCAAATACATTTTCTATCTCTTTTTCTTTTTCTATTTCTTGTTTATTCTATCCTTTCTAATTAATACGAGGACGATTGCTCGCGACCTCACTTGTCATCCTTATTATCTAGGCCGTCTATTTTTCGCACGATAGTATATTGCATGACAAAAAATAAAAAACGAAAGATATCCCCTTTCTAATGTCATCGTTTTTCTTATCGTAATGCGAAAAAACGATTTAACAAAGATATTAGTGCACGAAAAGATTAACGTCAATGAACTTCTATTATATTATGACATGCATTTTGCGCCAAGTAATTTTGTAGCCTTTGTTTTATCGGTGATCTTAAGATTGAATAAATTTATGAGAGATAATTAGAAAAAGAAAGAGAAAGAGAAAGAGAAAAAGAGAACTTTCTTTTTGCGATATAATCTGTTAATAAACATCAAGGTTCTCACGTACGAATCGAACTTGCGAAGCTTTTAATCGTTGTCACGAGATAAAGATCGTTACACTAATCGTACTTCTAATCACGGTATTCCTCGACTCGTTTGCATTCCGGGTGCTATGTTACATAAGCCCTTTGTCCTTTATGCTACACCACGCGAATAAATGAATAGGTGAGAAATTCGATGACCTTGTCGAGCATAAACCTATTCTAAATGGCTCATTAAAATGGATTTAAACGACAAGGCTTATTATTTAGTTAGCTCTCAATTATTCGACATAGGTATGATTAGCAATTAGAATGTGTCAGCATTACCGTCTAATTAATTAATAACGTGAAATTAAGAAAATAAACGAGGATTCAATTATGCAGCGATCGATATATTTATTTTATTTTTTTAACGTGGAACGTTCCATCCTAAATCTACTGACTAGTTTCTTGTCCTCTGTGTTCTCGACGTTCTTCTTCTTAGAGGTTGCTAATTCCTTCTCGCAAATGTCCTTTACAATCTACAACAATCAAATTAATATAAATGTTATACCCTTTGACGAAATAATCGAATATGCAAAAGAAATATGTACTTACAAAATTATACGCGGAAGGTTTAATGCCTTCATCCTCCTCCTCTTCTTCTTCTGAACTATATGTAGGTAAAGAAGTATTTTGTGGTGGCATAACATCATTGGGTGATCTTTTCAAAATAGATTTTGGTTTAGAAAACATTTTATATATATCTCTTGGAGACGTTATTTTATTTTCCGTGAACTCTGGTATATATAAATTATTGTCTGTATGTTTAAATTCAATTCGAATAATATCACTATCATTTTCTGAATCATCTATATCGTCACTCGATAATTCTGTGCATTGTTCCTCCTGATTTTTAATAGAAACTATTTTACTATCATCATTGTACGTCGAAAAATCTGGTTCTACAAACGATACTCTTCTTTTCTCCTTTAATTTTATTTCATCGTTACTTATGTTACTCATACTTTTTGATTTAGTAATTTTAAGTGTTTTATCTTCATCGTAATTAGTACAGGAAACCTCGCTAGTAGTTTTTAATAAAGTTTTTTCTACTTCTTCAGTTTCCTTTAAATTACTACTAGGTATTTCCTTTTCTGTATGTACAGTAGTATTGAGCACGCTACTTTTCGTTGATTGTTCATTTGCATTTTTGCCCATTCGAATCTCTTTCAATTTGTTCAATTCTTTTTCTATTTCTTCTAAAGAATGTTCGTCGTTCGAACTTTCTTCTTCATCTGATTCATAATATACTTCTCCTTCTTGTAATTCTTCTCCATAAAACTTTTCATGTTCCTCTTCTAATCTATCAAATATTAGAAATAAAAAAAATAATCAAATATGCAAGAAATATCAGAACTTACGATTATTATGGTATAAAACAAACTAATAAGATAGAGACCTGTTTATTTCATCTGCTAATTCTTCTTGAAGTTCCAATTCATCTAATCTTTCAAAGAGATCTTCTTCAGTTTGAATATCAGTCTTTTCTTTCTTCCTTAATTCAGAGAGTTTTTTGTGATATTCTTTTTCTCGTTGTCTATGTTCAGCTATAAACAAATACAACTTCAATATACAAATATTACTTTGGGTAAACTAATATTATTTTTTCTAATAGTCACCTCTCCAATCATCTAGTTTCTTCTCATCCCAATGTTCTACTAAATCTGTCCTTTCTCTCTCACCAAAAACATCAAATTCTTGTGGGATAAATTGTCTCATCTCATATAAATTTCTTTCCCTCTCCAAATTTTTCAATACCTCATTGGCAGCTGAAAGAGAATAAGACTATTATAAATGTTACAAATAAAATACTCTGTGTAATGTGTATCCATACATTCAATTCTACGATTGCATAGAGCAATTGCCTGAGCAGCACTATACTTTGCAAAGTAGTTATCTCCAAGACAAGCCAGGATCTCATTAGTATGTATTAATTTTCCTTTCATAAATGCACGTTTACCAATAGGTACCATACAATTAATTGTTACTTCTAAAGGTAATTTCTCAAGTGCTTCTATAACTTTTTTATGCCTTTTTTTATATTCAGTCCATACCTTGAACTGTTCTTCATTTCTCTGAATTCCCTATAATATTAAATTATTAAATATAATTGTGTGATCATATATAAAAATAAATCACCATATAAAGAAGTATGAATATTTTAATAAAATCATAGAGTTATATTATAGAATTACTAAGGAATAAAATAAATATATTAACTAATTCATTCGTACTGATACCTGTGTAAGTGCTTGATTTAGAAGTATTTGCTGATACTCTTTTATTGACTTTAAATTCTCATTTGAAACATCCAATACTGCTCCATTCATTTTGGTTAAATCGTTCAATAGTATAAAACATACGAATTATAACGAATAGGTTATGAAACCAAGAATTTATTTTGCAATATGAAACGTGACGTATTATGAACTATAAATTTAAAATGAACAGTAACATGATTACATTTCAATGCAACAATATGTGAAGTTTATAATTTTATAATCACACACAAAATAGGTTATGTATATTCATCTTAAAAATACAACACATTACTATATTTCCATTCTTGCTGCTTATTTACGTATTTCAGTTATAAGAAAAGGACTTTCTAAGCATTTAAAATAAATTATATTTAAACGAAAGATTTGATTTCGTTAAAGAACATTAATAAACACTTAACGTGTACATTAACAAAAATAATAATATATCAAAACGTATCAACACCTACGTTACTAGGCAAATGCCCACACGACCTGGCGGCACATTACGTCCCACTGTTACACTATATTTATGTCACTATATCTATGTAACATGAGATATCTTATGATTCGTCTACTACTACTTTTCCTATTATTTCTTCTTTTTTCTTAATATTGGCAATACTGATTGACATTATTAAAAACCAATAGTTTCCATAAATCAAATAAAATTATCAATATATCTCGATAAATACCATCTTCACGAAACATTTTTGCCAACCTTTATGATTCATATAACACTAATATGTATAATAATTTATATGAAGAATTAAATACCCTATTATTTGATCAGACTGTTCACACACGATCTATCCACCTCTTCGAGGATGATTTATATAAGATTCAGATCTTTGTTTTTACAAGTTCAGAATTATTTGAAACAAATGAAAAGATATAAAATAATTAAAGAAAATAAATATAAATAAAAATACATAAAATACATTGAATGTCATTTGATATAGAAAAATGATCTTAATAATTTATTATTCTTAAAAATATAATCTGAAATGTATGTTTACAATTATTTGTTCATTATTTAGTTTACTATAGATCGTATGCGATGACAATTGCACGTGTGAATAAAAAAATTCTTTATATGTCAAGATACACATATTATCTTTAAAACACTTTAAAATATGTTTGTTTTTATATTCATGTGGTTTTCAAGATTTAATGTGTTATCTTTAATTGCGGAAAATACACTAATTCCATTGTATGCGTTGAACATAATAAAAATTATTATCTAAAACATAATTATAAAATAAATGTATCTTTCTAATCAATAGAAATTTTAATAAGGTTATTTTATCAATATTATCAACAGAAATTAATATCCATATGTATAATCGTCTTTTCTGAGATAGTTTATCATACAAAATTCTATTGTGTTGTGCATTACTTATAATGCAATAACAATATATTTTAAATCAAAAATTCTTTACTATTCCCAATATCCATACTAAATGATATCCCTGTATTCATTAAACTTTGAATAAGAAATAGGTTATCATTATGATGTATAGAAACATTGAAATAATAGAAAACTTTTGTTTTCAATCTTTAAATAATATTTTTTTATGATAGTATCTAGAGTTTCTTTCAATTTCAAGTTTGTATAATGTTATATACATATCGTTTAATAACAAAGAGTGCTGTAGTCATACACCTCTCAAGAAATTTTCGTTTTTATCTGTATAAAAAATTAAATTATAAGAATGTATGAGCACAATGAGTGGAACTGATATAGTATAAAATATGAGCTCTGTGTCAATGTTGATGTCCAGTTGTAAGTAGTGATGGTAAAAATGAACCAATTACTAGTACTAATATTTCTTTAAATCTAAGACCAGAGACATTTGTTGTTGTTGTTTCTGTTGTTGGTAGACGAGAATAATTAACTTCTCTGGTCATTAATTCTGGTAAAACATGTACAGTAGCTACATATAGAAAAGTTCCTGCACTGAACAACAGTGCTACTCCTGTTGCATTGACATTACTAAGCGTTTCCTTGCCTTCCTAAATATACAAAAAAGATAAATGCATGTACTGGCATGGCAATGAAAAAACATATTAAAAAATAATTTTCAAACTTACTTTTCCAATACCAAAATATGTTAAAAGTGCAAGACAGGGTGCAGAAAGAGAAAATACTAATAAATGTTTTCCTATTTTCTTTTTTTCCACACCTTCATGAAGTAAAAAAGATACTAGGCCAAATGCAGCAGGTGCCTGTCATAAAAAGTATTTCATTATACATAAATCTATTTTTGTACAATTTACTTTGCTCTTACTTTATGTAGCATGATTGCTAGGAATACTATAACTTCAACATCAGCTTGCGAGGTTGTTGCTGCAGCACCCAATGCTACTCCATCTGCAGCTGCATGAACAACAAGGCCTAACGTAGCAGTGAAACTTTTCTCCTTTCCTCCGCCTCTTCTTGTACATTGATCGACCAAAAGCATAAATACAAAACCAAGTACTAAGCTAATTCCTATCAAAGAATGTAGATCACCTATAAAACATATAACAGAAGTATGTAATCTTTAAATGTTTTTAGAATATTATTATATTTTGAAAGTATAAATTTATATAACAGCTTACTATCGTTTTGTTGGTGATCACTACTAGCAGGAGCTGTAAATAATGCTCTTATACCTTCAGGTATTATTACAGCTAATGCAGTTCCAACAAGAAGCCCAGCTCCAAGTACAGATACTAATTGCAACTTATCCTAAAAATAAGTTGATACTTCATAATGCATGATTCCGATATGTATTAAAGAATATCCAATCAATAGGTTTGGTTGTATAATTGTGATCTTATAAATCATTATAGATATAGTAATTTGAACAATTTTAATTGACAAATACTCTTACCTCCGACAAATTCATAATTAACGGTAAAAAACCGGCCAAATACGAACCACCTAGCATAACTAAGGAGAGCCATATTATCGAGCTCTCTGACATTTTAAAAATGATTTACGTAAAAATTAATTTATTTAATTAAGATTTACACATAACAAACAGTGTAAACGTTTGTATGTAAATGTTTTAAAAATATTAATCGCTTTAGCTACCACATGCTGGTAATGACAGTTCGCATCGCTTCTTTTAATCTGTTTCTGTCGACGTAGCAACATCGACAAAAGTGGGTAAAGTGGTAAAGGAAGTTACTTTGTGATATAAATTAGGAAAAGTTCATAGATGAGCACTATATTTTTAATACATACAATGAAAATAATCTAACAAAACTGCAAGTAAATATAACGCCCACACACAAAACACTAGTTACAAATATTAGGGATATTCGTAATAAAAGATGTAACATTGACGTCATGAAAAGACCTAGTAACTAGCGCTAAGAGCTCTTTCGTTTTTATAGGTTATGTTTCACTCTTTCCATTAACGCGCGAGTTTTGTATTAGAAAATCGAGAATACATATCAGAAAACATGTAATATTAACGAGCGGAAGAAAAGAAAATTAATAAATATTTAAAAATTAATTGAATTTATTATAAAAATATGAATAAACAGTTTATTATATTATTACTATGAAATAATTAAATATTTTATATATATACATACATATATATATATATATATATATATATATATATATATATATATCTGTAAAAAGAAAATATTTGTCCCTTTCACATACTTAAAAATTGTTTTGGAAGATACAAGGAAAAAATGAGAACAATAATTTCGTTTTTTTAAATAGATATTAATTTATTATTTTATAGTATACTTAGGATCACACACATTTACAATGCATATGCAAGTTCGTTTATACAATATCACTGGCATAAAGTACGAAAATTAGCGGGATCGCATTAATTATATTAGGAGAAGTGCACGTCATAAACATAAGGACGATAATAATGCGAAAAGATCGTATTTTGATTTCGCAATCGTGATGTGCAGAAATAACGTGAGAAAGTTGCAATCGTGAAAACGCATATGTTGCTAAGGAAATTAGGATCGACAAATGCAAGCTTGGCGAAATTCTCGTTCAAGGAGCATTAAGTGCGAACCATTATGTTTAAACCATGACGAACCAGCAAAAGCGTAGCGCAGATAATCATTGAGCATGTATCAAGAAAAATTTTAACGATCTTGCTGTCCTCTGATATTTAGACGAAAGTGTCTAAAGGTTCCTCGGATGCACCGAGTTTTGATCGATAGTTTTATAACCCGGAATCGAAGTGAAAGTAACATTTCGTATACATTTGCAAGTAAAATTAATGATTCAAGTTGTTAACCAGTTGCCAGGGGCCAATTATTCACGGCACTATTACGATCTATTTCGCCATGATCAGGATATGATGCGATACTAATTAGAAATCGGGCGTGATTGAGAGAGCTTAAAAGTGTTATTCGCTTTCGAATAAGATAATCGAGAAGAGGAAAAAAAAGGGACAAAAATAGGAAGCGCAATGCATTAAGCTTTCGCCGTTGACGTTTCCGTTATTTTTTCAATTTCAAAGATTTCCGTCGGTGGTGGCAAAGTTGGAATCTCAGGGTACTCCAGTTTAGCGCCCTCCTCGCATTCGAAAATCGGACAGCAGTCTGGGAAGCTGGCCGTTTTGTTGGTTTTATCGGAAAGTTTGCATTTTGGATTGGCCTTTGGTAAAGGTCCACAATCCTCTACCAGTTCGAAAAGGCGACCAGAATTGTCATCAGCGGCTATGCAAGTGGATCTACCACAGAACGGTGAAAGCTCCCAAGTTTTGTTTGGTTCAATGGTAGCGCATCTGGTTGAAGCGAAGCACATGCCAGGGAAATCTGGAAAAATAATAAAGGGAACGCGATTAATCAAAGAATTTCAATATTTATCATATATTTCTTCATCAATCGATGAATTTACATAAATTCAAATTGTTGGATAACTCTCACGAAAACAATCATTATCTAATTTTTTCCAAAGATGAGTCATTCGTATCTTCTCGAATCATACGCCTGAGACGAATTGTAGGTATAATTCTATTGTCATCGAGTACCTTCATCTATTGTATGCATAACTTGAAGTTTCATCGACAATGATCACAGTAGAAACTTCAAGGAGAAACACTTTCACTGTCACACACCGGAATACCGTTTATGCAAGAGCTACAACGATGACAATGATAATATCAACGACAATGGCAATAACGACGATGTGCCGTCAACGCCTTAGAGTCTAAGCTTTAGACTTTGAGTCATCATCGTTTGTACAATTATGTACATACGAACTACGTAATGGCATATCGACTTTACCTAAATAATCGGCTCGCTCTACTTATCCCAACGCTATCCATAAAACGAAGGTCTTAGATGTGAAACATTTAACGCCAACGTAAATCTTATGCGAAACGGTGATACAGATATATCGACATACCTCTTGGATGCTGAGATAGAATGCATTTATACATCTCCAATGTACAGATATAATATGTAGAAGACCTTGCTTTCGAATAGAATCGTATTTATTTATACATAGGTATGTACGATTAGCGAAACGTATTTCCCAACTTGATTTAATTGTGTGATAATTTTATTATTAAAATTATAATATGAAAAATTGAGCGTATATTTTACGATATTCTTTTTCTTTTTACTTTCTTTGTTACTTTCATTAAAAAAAAAAAGAACATGTTTAAATCTTCTCGAATCTGAATCTGTGAAAGACCAACGACTCGTTGCCGTTTCATACGATCCGAGCATGCATTTAAGAGCAGGTTCTCTGATGCAGTTTCTCTGGCAGAGCGAGAAGAAAGTGAATACCCTAAGAGTGTACTCGCATCTCTAATTTCTCGCTTTCTTGTTGGCATATGTTGTATATATGTATTTTGAACGTCCATTGTAAGCGAGAAACGAACGGATCCAGTTAACTGTTGAACTCGTGCTACCTAAATTTCATCTTTGTATCTACTTTCATGTAACAATACGCTTCTTAAAAAAAATCTTATCGTAAATTTAAGTGACTTTAATATAAGAACGTAAAATATTGGTCATTCTTCTTTGGTCTTATTCTAAAATAACTGTTCGGCGGTTCTCTTTCTCGTAGTACCGTTATATTCGTCGCCGACGTTCATTGTCCTCGAGAAAAATATCGTATATAGGATCGGACGATGACCTGATTTTCTTTTTTCAACAATTTAAAAATTGTACTCTTTGGACTCGGATATAACGTAATAAACAATAAGACGCAACGAGAATATATGTCACGATATTGCAAATCGAAGGAGAATAAACGCAAGACGGTAATTAGTATGTGCAGCGATCGTAGCCTTAAGATTCTGTAATAGATCTTATGATAGTAGGCTTGCGATCACACTTTCCTACGACTACCGTTTGTTTACGTAAGTCTAGATACCATACCACTTTCGAAGGAAAATTGCCATAAAGGGTTATGCTAATGGAGCGCCACTTAAAAGATCTAAAATACGCGCTATCCCTGAACTTAAGTACGCCATTGGTTAATAGGAGTAACGAGGTCATTGTCGGTAATTCAAGTATTCCTGGGAATCTGGGACTAGAGCAACGCATAACGGGTATCGAGGCCGTACCAATTAGAAGTTATGCGTTAAAAGTGAGTTAAAGCTAAATATCGTTTTTCTAGATACTAAAAGAGTTTCTTGAAAAGCATATTCACACCTTCGGTATTATATGATCAATTTTATATAATGATCAAGGATTAACCAGAAGATCTTTAAAATATCAAAGTTCTTATAAAGGAACATTCGAATGTTATATACGTTTAATTCAAAAGCGTATACGAGATATCTCGAGGAAAATGAAATTAAAAAACTGTCGAGATTGCTACAGGAAGATAGAGAAGCGATAGTTATATCAATATACTTTCTCGTGAACTTACGTTCTTGGCGCGGATATAGTTTCCTGTCTTTCTTTTCGTATACGCACTAAGAAGTCTACATTACCAGTATCGACTCGTGAGTAAGCGTATAACAGCATGGTCCTGCAGGGTGACTATCGTAAAGCTGATGTGGCGATTCGGAATGCCGTGGGACAGAGACAGGCGAAGACCTTTTGCGATTCGAAGAAATCGAGACGTCGCTTTCATTTGCACTTTCTGATTCGCTGCTTGACGAACCTTTTACTCGTATAGATACCGAGCCATTCTTTTCTTGTACTTTCTGCCTTACAGAAATGCACTTATATGTATGGCATAGTTTTAAAAACGTCGGAAGGTCATATCGAAACTTGGAAACAATGAGATGTGAATTTATGCATCATTCTTCCATATGACATAATTACGAATAAACGTAAAACATACGGCATATCAAGGCTGCATTGTCTTAAAGGTATGTTTCCTCCCCATAATTTTACCCATACTTAATTATAAAATTCATAATATGCATTATTTGATTATTTCAGTGTACGCATCACTACGATTGATTTATAATTTTCTTTTCTTTCTTTTTACTTTTTTTTATTAATATTAATATCTCTCATCGGTAATCATGAGCGTGACGATTTCTAATTAAAAGGAAGTTCTCGATGGATCGATTGTAATTATTATTCTATCGCTATAAGCCATAAATAATTAATTTAATTACGGTAAAGCAATATTTTTCATTGATTAATGCGCCTTGTAATAAAGTACGTGGATCGTTAATAATATCGTAAAAAAAAAAAAAGGATTTTTCGCTTACATATAACGAAGAATGATTTTGGAAAGTTCTCGAGTCATCGAAGATACCATCAAGACATTAAATCTCGATGTTTCGGAGTTTCTCTTTCCGACACTTGAACTCGTTAAACTACTCTAGACGAATATCAGATGCATATCAGTAGTTTTAAAATAAAACTCAAGATCGTCCTACTTTGCATGTATCTTTTAATCTGGCATACTATTTACGAAAAAGACTATCTAGTTCTTTCTTCTCAAAGCGTGATTAATTTATGTATCAAAAATCTTTCTCTTTTTCTGAAAGCAAGATTCATCGACTGACGTTCCGGGCTTCCCTATTTACGAACATACAAACGACCTTAATAAATGCTGCCTTTCACCGAACAACATCGGCTCTGACTGGGTCGACCCTGTTTTTTTCTGCGATGAAAAAATAATCATCAATCGAACGAATTTCGTACGACTGGATTTCGACACGAAGGACGATAGATAGACAGACAGAATCAATCAAGTACCTAATTCTGTTCCCATTATTTTATACATAACGATCAATATCGGCGAACGTTCGATAATTATACGACTCTTTCCATGTTTCTTCGATTTTAATGTTTCATTCATGCCATTAACCATCCATAAGATACTTACATGAACATAATTTATATAATAGACAATATCGAGATTACAAAAGCAAAGAAACGAAAGATAATAACTGGTTATCGTTTCGATACGTACGTATACATGTATGTACATACGTCTATGTGGAGAATGGAGAGAGTGTCTGTTACACACGTGTACATTTGAAACATTTGCAAAGACGATCAACGTTAATAAATTATAAAAAAGAAAAAGTGATACATTCTAAAGATTATCACATTCCGTTCGGCTGAGATCCAACGTGAAAAAGGTTAAAATCGATGCTGAGAACTCACCACGAAGAACATCAGCCGGTATAAGTCTTCTGAAGGTTTTGGGCCGTTCTGGCTCCTTTTTTTCGTCTTCGGAGGCGGCGAGAACGACCGCAACGGTAAGGCAGAAGAGTGCGATGAGCTTCATCGTTACAGATTCCAAGTGAAAGCAAAGTATCCTCCAAGAGGAATAGCTAAAAAAAAGGGTCTTAGTGTTCCGATCAAGACTGGTTGGGTCCGAAGCACTTGCCGGCAATTTATAGCCGTTCACCGGGCGAGGCCCCGTTGTCCCCCTCCAACTTCTCATGGTCTCTCACCTCTTGAACCACCAGTCACCAAAGAATCGTTCACATTCGTAGCCCGTGTTTCACTCGCAAG
Organism: Vespula vulgaris; assembly: GCF_905475345.1. Lineage (NCBI taxonomy): Eukaryota > Metazoa > Arthropoda > Insecta > Hymenoptera > Vespidae > Vespula > Vespula vulgaris. The sequence continues at coordinate 3,689,819 of NC_066594.1, forward strand.
CGTCGGACGCACCCACAATCGGCAATGGGACAGCTACTACGCGTATACTCGGAATTATATAGAAACGACAAATAATGGATCTTGCACCACTCGGTGTTCCCTTTTCTTTTTCTTCTAATAGTTCAGCGGTAGTAAGTCATTAAATTACACGGTCGTCTTCTTAAGATCATTTCTATTAAAACGTCATTATTTCAACATTCTTAAGAGAATAGAATGCGGGAATAAGAAAATATCATCTACCATGGGTTGACATCTTTTGATTAATAGGGTATGGAGATAAATAAGAAATATATTGGTTTTCGGGTTTGCAAGAATTCGTTTATGAGAAGTTTACTCGTAAAATATTTTCCAGATATTGGTTCTATTAAAGATTTATTATTGAGCATAATCGTGATTCTAGTTTAGTGGTAAGTAAGCACTTCGGGTACTCCATCGGTGGACGGATGGACGGACGTTCTGGTCAAAGGAAGAGAGATTATTTTAGGTCCAACGAGTTAGCTCTATTATCGGCTTCAGCTGCGTTACTGACACTGGATGAAGCATCATCTCCTGTGAGGTTTTGAGAATCGCTGCTAGAATCGTTGCTCGAACCGCTGCTGGAACCGCTGCTAGAACCGCTGCTGGAACCATTGCTGGAACCATTGCTGGAACCGCTACTGGCACCGCTACTGGCATTGCTACTGGCAGATGAGGATGTACTAGCACTACTACTTGAGGACGAAGATACGGAAGATTCCAAAGCAGCTACGGAAAGTGTTCGGATATCGGCATTAGAGTAAGCGGCTGCTTTAGCGGTGGCTGCGGCAGAGGATGCGAGCGCTCTGGTCTCGGCTGCGGCGGATGCTCCAGCTTGAGCTACACCAGCTTGACGGTTGTTTCGATTGGAAGCAGCATTTTCGGATGCGGCGACAACACGCGCTGCCGCGGCTAAAGTGGCACCTGCCTCGGCTTCGGCGCGTGCCTTTGCAGCGGCTGCGGTGGCCGCAGCAACCTCCGATTGAGCGGCAACGGCTGCAGCGGCCTTGGCCTTGGCATCAGCTATAGCTCTTAGAGCCAAGGTGGCTTTCCTTTCGGCTTCCGCAGCGGTGGCCGCGTTGGCAGCTGAGTCTCTGTTCGAAGATTCTGACTCTTCGGTTGCACGAGCTTGCGCTTGTGCGGAGTTTTGCGCGAGCAATAAAACTTTCTCCGCAGCCGTTTTAGCCGCTTCGGAGCTCGCTTCAGCCTTCGAGCTGGCATTAGCCGCACTTTCAGCCGCATTCACCGAAGCTCGTGCTAACAACGCGGCGTTCTCTTGTGCGGAAGCTGCGGCTGACGCCGCTGCTGCTACAGCAGCCGCCAATCGATTAGCTTGGTTGACGGCTTCGCTGGCAACGTTGATTTGCGTTACGGCCGCTATTTGTGCTTGAAGACTACCTTGACTTAATCCTACGGTGTCCGAAAGCAGTTCCGCGGATGCCGCAGCCGAATTTGCCGCGCCCGTACCTACAAGGGCCCCCTCAATTGCGATACCCCTCCTTGATTCGCTAGACCCTTCCGTACTAGCGCTAGCACTAGCACTGGAGCTAGAGCTTGCGCTGGAACTAGCGCTTGCACTGGAACTAGTGCTTGAACTGGAGCTAGCGCTTGAACTGGAACTAGCGCTTCCGCTGGATGAATCTTCCCAGCTAGATGACGATTCCGCTGCAGCTGATGCTCCCGCGTTTGGGCTGGATGAATCATCCCAGGCAGATGAATCCGCTGTAGCTGGCGCTCCTGCGCTTCCGCTAGATGAATTTTCCCAAAGAGATGACGATTCTGCTGGGGATGACGACTGAGCGTTTGCATCCGATGCTGCCCACGATCTGTCGGCATGGACACTGAGCACACAGGCTCCCAACAAGAGCGACGACACGAGCGTTGAGAGATACTTCATCTTCGTAGGATCTTCGTCGATTGATGCACCTGCACCGATAGTCCTCCATTTTATACCACATCGCACAACTGTCCAAACATTACACGCTACCTGCTTGTCCGTACTTTAATGCTTTTAAAAATCTGTTTGGTATACGAATACGCAGCCGGCACGCGAACGTCTCTGTGTCATTACTGTTCTACTAACATGCGTTTCTTTAATTTTGCCTAAATATATCATATAAATATTAAATTATTATGCTTTGCCCATCGTTACCGTGTCTCTGATCGTTTGTCCTTAAATAATTCAACGTCTTTTTAATATTCTATTCTTTCACGATTCCTCTTGAATGTATACCCCTATAAATCGACAAGTGAAACATATATTGACATAGATTTATTGTTGGATATTTGAAGCCTGAATCGATAGATTTTTGTTTTCTTACAGAAAGCATCGCGTGCATCCGCATTATATGAATCTGGAGCATTGTTGTTCTTAACCGATACAGTCGATTCTTATCTCTTGTTTATGTTATGTTGAAGTAGTCGAACACTTAAAACATCGCAGCCACTCGAATCAATAATATTGAAAAATAAAACAGATATTGTTGTTACGATAGTATCTATGTTATTTATATTGCATTGTTTTATCAAATAACAAACTCTGTTGCTTATTATGTTGCAAACTCTTATTATGTTATAAAACACCGTTTATTAAAATAACAATTTATGCCAATTTTATGATATTGCGAATATTTTTGAAAAGTTATAGTTTTCGTCTAAAGATTCGATTGGATATTGTTACGATTTTGTATACGTTTTTATGCAAAGATCATTACATTAAAATCTAATGAATAATTTATAAATTCTAAGGTACATACATGTTACATCAACTTATATATTCATATGTATACGTACATATACATGTATATTGATTTCTAATATAAAATCATAATATCGGATATTTTTAAATGGATACTTTGTTAATTGCATAAATGATTGTAACTAGTAACAACTATTAACGTTTGAGGAAAATAACAAATAATCTGTGTCTTTCTTAAGACAACGTGGATCAAAATCGAAGTATACGATTCATGTGAATGGCATTAAATAATTATTTTCAAGTTCTAGTCTGGATTATATTGAGTGTCTAATATAATAAATTAGTAATATGATCCTGGAAAATATATACAATAAGCATTTGAAGTTTCTTTTAACAATCGTAAAATTGTTTTATTGTATGAAACATGTAAAAAAAATGTTATCGACTAAAATTTAAGTTGATCTTGTTTCAATCAACAGGATTCCGTAGTTTTTTTATTATAAAACAAGGACAAAAAAAGACAAAGAAAAAGGTTCTCTTTATAAATGTTTATTTTTAATTAATGACCAATTATCGATTACATAGAAGATGCTTGTTCATCCCATGAAGCTAGAGGAATCAAGGCAAGACAACGTAATCGATTGAAAAGCATGTTATTCTTTATTATTAATTTTGGAATGACAAAATTTCGGTTAGTTTTTCATTTCTGCAAATGATCGAGCTCTGAAATTCATGAATCCTTCGTATTGGTAAACGCTTTGCTAAGACGATTTCGATCGTCGTGCTGTCGTACGAGTCTCGAAATCGATTTAGTTTCCGGATGCGCTACGAGAATTGGAACTAGAATTGGCGCTAGAGCTAGCAACTGCAGAGGCTGACGATTCCGAAGATTCTTCGCTCCTCCGTGCTGGTAACGCAGGACCGGAACTAATTCTTCTACTTGCTCGTGCTAATGCTGCGGCTTGGGCTCTCAATTGAGCGGCTGCACCAGCATCAGAGCCGAGACCAAGGTTAAGTCCGTCTCTTATGGCAGTGCTAGGCGAGGCTTTGGCTGCGGCGGAAGCTTCATCTTCGGCCACATTGGACTCCTGTCTGGAGGATAGGGTGTTTTGGAGAACAGCGAGACTCGTGCTGAGCGTATCAAGGGCCCTAGATTGAGCGAGAGCAGCAAATTGATCGGAAAATGTATCCTCGGCAGCGGAGTTTGCTTCAGCTGCTTGGTTCCTAGAAGCTTCGTTAAGACTGGTCGCTTTGTTATTGGCGTTGGCGGCAGCTGTGGCGAGTGCCTTCAGCCGAGCTGCTTCTTTCCTCGTATCGAGAGCATTGTCTCGGGTACGGATGGCCGCGGCAAGATTAGCAGCAGCGGCACGACTCGCATGTTCCGCTTCTCCATTCGCATTATTCTGCACCGCCAGAGCTTCCTCTGCGCATTTGGAAGATTTAAGATTGGAAGTCCTTACGGCGAGAGCAGCAGCAGCCGCCTTTTGGGCGGCAGCCTCTCCTGCAGCTAATGCAGAAATTGCTGCCGAAGTTTTAGCAGAAGCAAGCGCATGAGCTTTATTTGCGGCTCTTCCCGCCGCAACGGCTTCTTGCGTCCTTGCAATTGCTCGTGCTGCCGCTGTAGCGGCAACTCTTGCTCGGGCCAAAGCGATTGCTCGCGTATCTTGAGCCGATTTTTCGTTTGCTGCAGCATTTGCCGAGATGCTGGCTCGAGCCGATGCAACCGCTGCCGGGTTAACACCTAGTTGAGGTGCCCTATTTAAAACCACGTTTGGTGCTCTATTAAAAGCAACCGTTGACGATCTCGAGGACGCACTCGAGGATGCATCTGAGGACGCTGTCGCTGACGCCGATGCCGAAGATTCCGCAGACGAGCTGCTACTCCCGGCAGCCAAGCCCCAGGTAAAAAGGCACGTTACGAGAATCGAGGGGATCTTCATCTTCCACAGAACTTTGTAGCTTTGTGACAACCGCCTATCATGCACCGGTTATATACCGTGACACGCAATTGTGAAAACATTCAATGCGATTACCGCGCTTCTCTAAATATTGCTACATGTCTTTTCCTCCCGCTACCGATTCTATTGTCATAATAAACTCGTTTATTTATCGTAAATATTGCCGAGTAATGATAACGCTGCCATCCAACGCGTACTATCTTCCTTGAGCTATCCTCTTTCTTTCGTTCTTCTATTTTCTATGATGTTTTAATAATTTCTTTTTTTATTATGATTACAATCAGAAAGTTATACTACGGTATCGTGTTGTCAAACGGACTTTCAGAAAACGCTGAGTATCATGCTATAAATTGGCAGTAAAAATCAAAGTCAATCAAATCTTTTTTAAATTTTCCATAAATTTTTGATAATATAGCATAATATATCAACATTATCAACGTCATTTTTAGTTTGATTAGTTCCAAATTGTGTATTTCTTGGTAATAACAGCAACACAAATCTGCCTAGATATTATGATATATAAAGAAAATTTTCGTAAATAGAGGATATTTTTCTCATAATTTCTGTAAGCAATAAATTGCAATCTCGATTTTTTCTATAAGATAAATGTGCAAGCATAACAAAAGAAAAAAGAAATTTTTTTTCTACCAATAAAATAATAATATATTTATTATACATAAATTTGTAAAGGAAAGAGAATTAAAGAATTTCTATTTTATATAGAAAGAAATCGTATAGAATTATAGTTTTAAAATAAGCATGTTATAAAGGAAATAGGAAATTAATCTGAAAAGCCACTATAGGGATAAAGTAATTGATAAGTACCATTAAATTTAATTACACAGATTCTTTTCTTTATAATACATATTTTATTTGAAATTTTTGCAATGTTACAATAATATTTACATTAGTGTAAAGAATTAGAGCAATACAGAACGTTCAAAGATCTTGAATATAGAGCATTATTTTATACGTAATAATTGTGCTTAGATAGTAATTGTACAAAGATGGAAAAAACGAAAGTTTAAACTAAAAAACATATAGATTTAATTTCAAACAGAAGTATAGATTTACATCATATCTGAAATACCTCATCATCGATCTATAATTAGATCTAGGTGTATATAGTTAAATCAAAGGGAATATAAGGATAACCATAAATAGTGAAATAAAAAAAATATTTGAGATGATAAAAGATTTTTATTGATATTATTACAATTTTCGAATCGTTAATGCATCTGCTTTTGTTGCTTTTCGCCATTGCCCTATCTTAGGCAAATTTGGGGATCATATCTGATGAATTTACGATATTGTGTGCCAAAAGGGGTTGGTGTAGGGCAGCACACAGAGACGTCGGAGGAAGGTAGTAGTCGATTAGAGTAATCAGGCGCTGCTACTACTCGAGGAGGCTGATGCCGAAGCTGAAGCCGAAGCCGAAGCCTCATTGGAACCATCTGAAGATGCTTTGTTGAGATAAGCGAGTTGAGCGTTAGCTTCTGCGACGATGGCATTTTGTGCCGCAACTGCAGCTATTGCGGCTTCTGCTCTGGATTCGACTAAAGAAGCGCTTGCAGCTTGCAGTGTGTTCGCATTATTTTGTACTTGAGAAGCGCCAGTAATCTGAGAAGTAGCCGTCATTTGAGCGGCAAGTGCTTTAATGATAGCGTTTTTGGCACGAGCTTCGGCGAGTACAGCCGAGGCCGCGGCTCTGGTGGTTGCGGCATTTGCGTTAGCTGCGGCGCGAGCTTTCGCAGCAGCTTCGGCTGCTGCATTCTGCGAAGCACTGGCTTTTTGAAGAGCTTCCTCGGCAGCGACAAGAAGAGCGGCTGCAGCTCTATTAGCGACAAGCGAGTCAGCGTTGGCTTTTACTTGATTAGTGGAAGCTTTTGCGGCAGCTGCAGCAGAGACCGCAGCAGCTTCCTTCGCAGCTTTAGCTGCTATTTTCGCACGACTGGATGCTGAGACGAGAGCTTGTGCCGCTAACAACGCCTTACGGATCTTTTGATTCGCTGCGTTTTCCGCCCTTATTGCAGCCTCATCCAATAACAGAGCTTTCGTGGTTGCCTTATTAGCCGTAACATCGGCGCTTATTGCTGTTTTAGTTTGGGCATCCGCGGCAGCTCGCGCTAATGCAGCGACCGCACCCAATCCGGCGTCCGTCTCTAGAAGCTCTCTGTTTTTCGGATCTTCTGATGCATCGATCGACAATACTAAGCTGTCGCCGCCACCTCTTCCCTTCTTCCATGCTTTAACCCTGCTGTTATCGTCTGTCGAACTTGATGAAGTCGAAGCAGAAGCCGAGGACGAAGACGAGGACGAACTCGAGGCCGAACTCGAAGACCAAGATGCTGCGGACGAGTCACTGTTTTCGGACGACCTTGGTGGCCAAGCCTGAGCTACGCTGCCGAACAATGCGAGCAGGCAAAACACGAATGTCGCTTGTATGTTCATCTTGTACGGTACTTCGCAGATTGATGCTGAATGATATACGAATACGCGATTATATACCTACAACGCTCGCCGACAATTGTACAAACACTTGCTTCTACCGTTCTTCCTCCTAACACACCAACCAACTTCTTTTAAAATATTTTCTTTCGTCCCCACTCATCCAATAGCTGCGTATACAAATTCCTCTCCTTTTCTCCTCTTTTTTCGCTTTTACTCTATCTCTCTGTTGTTTCAATCACGCGCAGCCTCTTTTGTTTATTACTCTGCACTTGCTACTGTTGGCAAAGAAAATCAAGGCCCACTTGTCATAAAGATTCGACTTAATAGTCACAGCCTCGTAAAGCGTGTTCTTATGTTGCCACGAGAATTTCGTTATATATCTTTCTTGTATTTTTATTTACCTAATTCTTCTGGCAAAATTTACACAATATACTTAATAATTATTTTTATCGTATTGATACAGTCGACAACGATTATTGTAAATGTTTAGACTGAACACAACGTCCGGACATTGATATTTTATATCGAATAAATAACAAGCTCATAGAACCAATTGCAACAATACCTTTAATGAGTTAAAGTATACGATAGAAAATTGTCATTGAAGACTATCATAATTTTTGGCGTGTTATTAAAACTATTAAAAATTTAAATAAACATTAGTTCGTACATTTAACATTTCAATATTTTCATTTCAAATGAAAAAGAGATGCAAATCACGGTAACTTCTTCATTACGGATTATTCAATAATTCCACCACGAGCCATTACAGATGGATCGAGATATTAAATGAATGTTTCCATTCGTATTTATGTAGCAATTCCAAATATTTTTCAATGATCGAAACAATAAATAGTTCGTTCTTGTATGCTTAATCGATGAATGTTTCATTTTGACAAAAGTAGAATTGAAGAAATGTATTTGATTTATATTAAATCTTTTATTTAACATAAATTCATGACACTTTATGCTCACAATATACATAACATTTATTTATATATTTATAAGATTTGTAAAGAGATTAAAACATTTTTCTTCTGTCAAGCAACTGATAATCAAACGTAAATTTTATTCTCTAGGACAAAAATTTGATGGAAGGGAAAAAATTTGATTGAAAACAAGTAAAATTTGTTGACGTACAAGTAGATGTAATATATATCGATTTATTCAGTTATTAATAATAACTTTTAAGTTATAAATAAATAATTATTAAAATATATATATTAAATTCTTTGTCTATATATTTGCTCCCAATTTATTGTCTATCTTTTTAATATATTACTAATTTAAGAGATATAAACTTAATTAATAAGATCACGAGAAATTAAGTATAAGTATTGAATTCTACCCGAAAAAAGAAATAATTAATCGAGAATTTTAACGCAGATATAGCGAATCCATCATATCGTGTCTTCTTTTTTATTCTTTCTTTTCTATTCGTTTGTCATTAAACGTCTAACATAACCAAAGGAAGACATGTAATGTATAGAGGATGATAAAATCATATATATGCTAGATTCAAATTTATTTTTATTACAACTTGAGAGCAATTTAGACACGATTCCACATTATTTAGACATTTTTGTACATAGATTCACTGGCTAAGCTACCTCGAAGTAAATATCTCATCGAAATGGTTTGTTGGGTGGATGTGGTAGCTTTTATTTTTTTGATCTACCAATCCGAGGACCAGATATTCTGGCTGGAAGAGGACCAGGAGGACGACGAAGACTCGGCGGAGGAGCTAGATAGAGCTTCGGCGGAGTTATCGATGGAAGCAATGGCGGAAGCATCAGTGGAGGCATCAGCGGAGGCGGCACTGGAGGAAGCACCAGAAGAAGCGCCGGCGGAGGCATTGGAGGAAGCTTCAGATTCTGGATTAGCTGCTGAATCAGCTGATGCACTGGCTGCTGAACCAGCTGATCCACTGGTTGCTGAACCAGCTGATGAGTCCGCTGCAGAACTGGCAACTAAACGAGCTGATGAACCGGAAGCTGAACTGGTGGCTGAATCAGCAGCTGAACTGGCGGCTGAACCGGAAGATGAATCAGCATTCAAACCGGCTGGTGAACCAGCTGATGCACTAGATCCTGAATCGGCTTCCGAATCGGCTTCTCCACTGGCCGATCCACTGGTCGATGCACTGGCTGATGCACTGGCCGATGCACTGGACGACGCACTAGACGATGATGAAGAACTGGACCTGTTATCAACCCAGTTCGCTTGTGCGTCCCTGGAGCTGCTTCTGGCTATGGCTGCAGCGTCGGCTGTGGCTTGAGCATCGTTTGCTTTGTTGAGAGCATTGTTGGCAGCTTGAACGGAAGTGAGTCTGACTCTTGCATTGGCTTGGGCACTGGCATCGGCTGCGGCTAATGCAGCGAGTCTCGCTGCTGCAGCCGCGGCTGCGGCAGCTCTGGATTCAGCTTGGGCTTTAGCCGCAAGGGAGGAGGCATTTGTGAAGTCTTTTTCGGCTTGGGCAGCTGCTCGAGAGGCAGCTTCTGCGGCGAGAACGGCGGCACGAGCGTTAGCCGCTGCGGTGTTTGCGTCAGCGGCAGCAGCGGCATAGGCGAGGGCCGCCTTCTTCGCGGATAAGGCCTGGGCAGAAGCAGTCACGAGAGCACTGGCTCCGGCATTAGCTGAGTTTAAAGCTTGAGCTGCCTCCGATTTGGAATTGCTCGCAGCGGATTGAGCTTGGAGTGCCGATTTCCTTAAAGATTCTGCCGCTTCCACTGTTGCAGTAGCCTGCGCGGAAGCCTTCCCTTGCGCGTTAACGGCTGCGTTAGTGGCTTGCGCTGCAGCAGCTTCGGTTGCGCGTGCTTTTGCATTCACAGCTGCAGAAGCTGCCGCTTGCGTCAAAGCTTCCCCTTGAGCGGCATTTGTTGCTTTACTCGCTCGAAGAGTTGCCTTCGCACCGGCTGCAGCCGATGCGGTTGTCGCAGAATTGCTCGTAGTACTGCTCACCAAATCCAGTAAGTTTCTGGTAGAGCTCCTTTCTAACGGAACCAACAACTGTCCTCTACTTTCGGAGGATGATGTCGAAGACGAAGCCGAAGACGCCGCGGAGCTTGAGCTTGAGCTTGAGCTTTCTGCTGCCGTGGCGAAGCCACTCAGAAGAAGTGTTGTCGCGAGTATCGTTAGGATGTTCATCTTCGATTGTGACTTCGAATATTGATGATCTTCCCTCGCGGCTGCTCGTTATATACCGATTCGCACACAATTGTCTAAATACCATGCGAAATCTCTGCTTTCAAGCTACATGTACGAGTCAATTCGCTCCGAAAATATTGTTTCAGTAATCTCCGAACACTTGCAAATTCTCCCCCCTCTTTCGAAAAATCAACGTCTAGACTCGCTTCCTCGATTCTCACAATTTGTATGTGTCTTAAACTCAATCTTCCTTAAGTATATATGTCCCTCGCATTAAATCTTTGTTTATTCTTTATTGGTGCATTCTCCTCGATTTGAAATATAAACATTAGTTTTTACATGAAACCATATCAGTGCTTTAATGATGTTTCGAATTCGTATATATAAAGAAACAAACATATTCGAGATTCTTCACATAGTTTACATGAGTCCTACGCATGAGAGATGAAATTTGGAATATATTTTAACTTTTAGTTTCAACATTGACTACTTTCCAGAAGTATATTTTCTTGCTATCGTGATACGTTAAAATGCTAACATATCATTCTAAAATATGTTTTCGTCATGACTTTGCCATTCGTTATATTACATTGTAAAAGCAAAAAATGTATGCTTTGTATTCTACTTTAGCCACACGAAAGGAAAAATAAAAACGATAAATACAAATTTACTCTTTAACGTTAATAAAAAACGTTGCCTGTATTAAATAAACAACATCAATGGTAACTTGTTAGATATTTTACAAAATAAAATATATTCACAGTATAATACAAGCTTCAATATATATGAATATGCAATATAAATGCGTATATTCTTTTATGATTTTAAGCTATTAATATTAAATTGGATAAAATAGTAAAATATAATGTTCGATTTTCGGCACATACTCAAGAACAATTATTTGAGAAGAACTTTGTCTGCAAAGAAAATTCTTATTCATACATTGTACATATGTGAAATTTTGTTACGATCGTAAAAACGTAAAGGAACTATGTTGGATGTAATGAGAAAATAAAATTAACAAACAAACAATTCGTTTTCGATTTACTGTCATTTTGCTTTATTGAACATGCAAAAGTTCGTTTTTTTTAACAACTCGATTTCATAATGCTCACGAGAGAGAGCGTATATCAATAGGTTCGTAAAGAAAAATAAATCAATCAATTGGGACAAATGTCTTTAAAAGGTTTCTTTCAGAAAGTTCCGCATGACGAACGTCGACCGCAAGAATATCCTGTAACGCGGCGTTAGCTTCCGCAAGTGCAGCGATTTGCGAAACACTTGTGGTAATGGCCGCCGATAAAGCTTCATTTTGAACTAAGGTTGCCGTTGACATTTCGTCATCGGCCATTGATTGAATTAGAATAGCCGCTTGAGTTTCGTTCATAGTTTCGTTGACTTTCTGTTTTACGATGAGCGCTTTGTTCTCAACTACATTGGCAGCAATTGCGTTCGCCGTGACTATGTTGCTCGCTGTCAAAGCCTGAAAGAAACTATTTTTCTGTGCGATAGCCCCAGCTTGGGCGGCGATCAAGGCTTGCATTTGCGCGGCCTGGACCGCAGCCGCGGAGGCGACAGCACGCATAGATGTCGTCTCTTCATCGGAAAGTGCCGCTTGGGCGGCAGCTGATTTCCTAGCTGCCTTCATTCGTGCAGCTACAGCTCTCTTCGATATCTCGGCCGCATCCGTAGTAGCTTTTTTAGCAGCTATAGATGCCTTCACATAAGCTTCCGCTTTCGCGAGAGCATTAGCCTTTGCTTTCGCTGCCTTATTCGCTTGTATCTCCGCTTCCGCTTTTGCCTGAGCCAACATTCGGCTAATTACCTCCGTCTGCACTCTACTTTCGACCTCGGCACGAATTTTCGCTTCGGTCATGACTCGAACTCTATCTTCTTCGGTTTTGGTTTTGAGTTCAGGTACGGCTTCGGGTTTGGCTTCAGCTTCAGCTTTGAGTTCGGTTTTGCCTTTGACTTCGGCCTTAACTTCGGCTTTGGCTTCGGCTTCGGCTTCGACTTCGACTTCGGGTTCGGGTTCGGGTTGAACTTCGGCTTCGGATTTAGCTTTCACTCTTGCTTTCGCTTCATCATTCGCTTTGTCCTCCACGGCACGAGCTTGAGCCTTTGAATCTGCCTTCGTTTGCGTCTCTGTCGTCGCCTCCAACGATCCGCCGCTTTCTGGAACATGATCATCCTGTAGAACAGGATTAATTTCCCCATAACTTGCGCTTGATGATCCTACTTCGCTCTTCAAACCTACCGGTTTTCTCAAAATCGCCTTCGCTAAAACCTCTCCATCTGAATCTGCTTCTGCCAAGTTAGACGATTTCGAGTCAATCGACTTTTGATCGTCACCGGACGACCAATTGTACGAACTTGAGTCAAGGACAGCCGCATCATCCCTAACGCTCGACTCATTAGCCAATGTCGATGCCAAAGAATCAGCTTCCGTAGCTTTAACCAACTGCTGGTTGCTCATGAAACCCCAAAGAAGAAAATATGCCAAGTATATCTTCATCGTGGATGGTACTTCGTACATTGATGATGAATTTCTGTCTTTCGCGAATTATATACCTCATCGGACAATTGTAAAAACATTCCCGTTGTCACTCTCTATATTGCTGTGTTTATTCTCGAAAATGTTGTCTTTAAGACACGTCTTTCTTTTATCTATCTATTCCTCTTTCTCTTCTTCTTTCGAATATATCATTCGCTTAATTTGCTAAAATTCTTTGCTGATCATAAGGATACTTTGTATCCAGAATCAAATAGAATTTTAAATAGAATCTTTAATTCTATTCCATTCCTAGAATTCTATTCTCAGAATCTCCCAAGTTCGAATTGTTTTATAAAATTGTCATATCGAATTTAATAATACAACGTTCGAAAAAGATTAATGAAAGAGTTTAAAGATCAATGACATATTTAACAAAATTAACGATTAAGTATTCTTACGAAACTTGTCATTTAATAATTTCTTCCCAGTTTTTTTTTCGCATATTCCAATGCATCAATCACGTGCAATGATATTAGTTTTACTACTGATATTATAATTAATCTTACTTCTAATGGAATATGAATTCAAATTAATCGTGAAGGAAGGTATCGACACGCAAATTTTATCCTGTTAAAAACAAAATCGAGATTTTTCCACGTTTTACATTGAAAGCGAAAAGAACCGTAATCTTTCCATTCGCCTTGCTTATATATGTGCACAGTGTTTACATCGTCGTCAGAGTACACCTGCTCGGGAGTGGGAGTTTGAAATTTCGAAGTATAACAATATGGTCGGATTTTGATAGAAACAGTAATTACGTCGTATCGAAGAAAAATAAGAGCCAGATGATACGAGTCGCGCCATCGCATCGATACTTATTGAAACATATATAAATAATTCTCAATTTTTTATCTATATGTAATATTATGTACATGTTTAAAATATTACATATATATATATATATATATATATATATATATATATTATTGTTTGGATATATGATATTATTAAAAAAAGAAATTCTCTCTGTTAAAGAAAATTCAACCATCTGTATAGGAACTTTAAACGTCTAAAGAGAATGTCGAAATTTTTCTTTATATGTTAAAAGCAACGATCGTTAAATTTATCGTATCTAGATCAATTCAGATCTATATTTAATTTAATTTTTTTTTAATATCACATGTTACTATCATAAAAAATGAAAAAAATATAATATGCAAAATAATATATGAAAATTATTTTCTATTAAAATTTCTTTCTTTTAATCTTCTGTATAAGCGAAACCGTGTAAGCTAATAGACATTGTTAAGAATCAATTTTGTTTGATGCTCTTTTTATTAATCTCGTATTTTATAGAATATTTCAAGCATAATGATAAGCATATCCATAACCACAATCTCGATATACCTTAGTGAAAGGAGAAATATAAGATTACTTATGCCATCGAATGTCCATAACACATATTTATAAATGGTTACCATTTTACACACGCTTTCACTAGCATCGTATATACATATATACATATGTACGAATGCATTCTTCACAAGATATTAATTCGTCATCGTCATTGATTTGATTTATCAGAAAGTGTCGCGTCATTATCCTCTTTTGAGCAAATCTTTATACGAGATAAAAATTGGTACAAAAATAGAATGATCTCGTATGTAGTAACGATGCAGTCTAAGAAAGTACAAGAAAAAGATTAGAGATCACAAGTGGTCTATTTTTAAAAGAGAAGGATGCGATTCTTAGAATAGAATAAGTAACCATTACAAAGTCGAACAAATCAAGAATGTGTTTATAAAGATACGTAAGTTTACGGAACAAAGTCGATAGTTTCATCATTTTCTTATATTAGCGTTTGAATAGCTATTGTCGTTGCTATACGTTTAATTTCAATTTTTTACTTCATTTATTTATATAACATATTCGTTTTATATACTTGTCTTGTTTATTAATATTCTAATTTTTTATACGATGAATTGTTAACGATAATAGCTATTTAAAACATAAAAATAGAAAAGGACAATTATACCTGATCATAAAATAAATTATTTTAAAATACCAAATATTTACTGATCCACAATGCTTCATTTGTAAATAATCGTAAAATATCGTAAAATAATCTTCTCAATTTTTATACAAAGCTTTATTGAGTTGTACAAAATTCTGCACTTTTTTATAAACATCTTCATTCGCGCATATTACAGCGAAATGATTTTATTATTAATAAACAGAACGCTTTAATCTATGTATTTATGTACGATTATTGTTACTAATGGAGAAGTATATTTTTTAGGAATGTGAAGAGCATATAAAACGGTGATTTTTGATTAGTCAATTATTGACAGATTTGAAAATAGCAGTGAAGAGTTTCTCATTATATATCGCACGTATTGTTCCACGTTCTGTCCATTTCTTCTCGCATTTTTTCAGTTCAAGCCTATGTTGTTTACTACTCGAATCGTAGAATTTATTGAGCTCACGCATTTTTCATATACATATAATATATATATATATATATATATATATATATATATATATATATATATATACACACATATTTATATGGTGCGCATAGAAATCATAATATTCGTGTTGTGAACGTATTATAATACATTAAAAATCTGTTATATACATTTGATGAGTACACAGTTTAAAATAATTTTCGTATAATAATTTAATGTCATTTTATATATATATATATATATATATATATATATACACATATATATAAACATATATACATACATACATATTATATATATATATACACATACATACATACATACATACATACATACGTACATACATACATACATACATACGTACATACATACATACATACATACATACATACATACACACACACGCAAATATATACATATATATATTACATAAAATGTGTAAAACAAAACCACGCGGAAATGTGCTCTAGAATGTGAGTTTACTGATTTCTAGCATTTACACCTAGTTTTAATATATATTACAAATATACAGGATGAAACATTTAAAGAAAACTATTTAAATATCTTGGTTAATTATTGATATAAAATATTCTTTAAGAAAAAGATAGTATTTGGAAGAATAAATATAATAATAGAATATTTTTGTCCAAAAGAATGTCTTTCTAAAGGTCTAAATTTAATTCATAAATGACAAAGAATTGTTGAGTGTTTCCATTTTAATATACCATCCTGTATATAATATTCTTTATTTCTAAACTTTTGTCCAGATTAAGCTTAAACGCTTTAAGAAAAATCTTTAATACCTTTCACAAGGCTGCTGAATTTTCTGGGATATATAACTTGGATCATACACTTGTTATTTCTTATTTCATTTTCTGTCATAAATTTAAAATCTGTATTTCATTATCATTTGACAATTGCTACTTACAAATAATAATTGAAAAAAGATTTAATAATTCACTGAAATTTTTATAATGTATGCTAAGTTTAAGACAATAATTATAATAGATATCAACACATTAATAAAGAAATGCGTTATAAGAATGACTTATTTAAACATTTTATTTTGCATTTTTCAATGACATATAACTATGCTTCTTTGGTTTTCATAATATAAAAAATATATGTGTTACCAGATATACTCCAAATGCTAGCAATGATTCCACTGATGTTCAACAATTGAATTTAGTATTATGTAAAAGAAATTATTTGAATGCAATACTTATAAATATACATTTTAAATAATATTGAAATAATATATTACTTGTATGTAATATTATATTTAAAATAATAAAAAAATGTTGGCTAAAATTGAAGTTATTATGCAAACCTCTAATTTCATTATTATATGCAATTTATCTTCTCTCTTTAATAGTATATTTATATAGTAAAAATAATTATAAGTAACAAATCTTTTAACCTTTTTGAATAAAAATATGAAACTGTGAAGAAATACTGGGATTCCACTTTTTTAAAGTCAAATTACAAATATTTTATAAAAAATATTCAAAAGTGTATTCATTGCATCAAATGATTTCTTTACTTTAATTTCCATAGTTTCTTATATAGTATTGTGTATTGACAACTTCATTTTTTCTGTAAAAGAATTATTATTGCAATTAAAGAAGAAATATAAATTTTGTTTCATCATTTACTTCATACCATTGAACATATATTATTAAGATTTCTGGATGTTTTTCATCTAAATTTAGTAACTATTGGGAATCCCTGTTCTAAACTATACTTTCACAGCCTTTTTCTATTTTCTTTTTGGAAGACTTTTATTATACATATTATTTTTTATTGCAAAATATTCATCCCTTTCCTTAGTGATTTCAGCAACCTTTGTGAAAAATTTCTTTTGTACAGATAATAAACAATTATTGATCCTACTATGCAAATCGTTCTTGCCATATATGAGTGCGATGTTGTATTTGTAGAATAGGTTCAAGAATACATCGAATACAATTAATACGTCCTTTAAATCTTTCTCTATCTCTGGCCATTTCCTCCCATGGACCTTTTCGAGCAGCACGATATGCATAGTCCCACTGTACCATCGTATGTACAACTGGTGTCAGATTAAATGTTACCTGCAATATATTAACAATGTGATAAAATAATAACACAAAATAAATTATTGCATCAGACATGATTAAGCGATTTTGAACTATTATGTGTCATTTCACGTTATTTATAATTGCTCCAGACTTTACATTTTCAATATGTTAAAACAAACTTGAAAAAATTATAAAAATTTATTAAGACTATAAATATTTCATTATTTCAAATTCATTACCTTACGAGTTTGAAAATTATATGTTTTTTCATTCTGAGCTATTTCACATTCACTCTCATTTTCATTTTGACTCTCATCAGTCGATTCATTGTAATCAAAATCGCTGTCGTAAATATTTTCCGAATCTGTTTCGAAAACAATCTCATAATTATCTTCTGAATCGACTGAACTTTCTGATATTAAACGTGGTCGAAATGTATTTCGTTTAAAATTATATTCCTCGTCAGTCGTAACGTGGCCGTTACTAAACGGCCTTGAGTCTGCCAAAAGCATTTTAGCGGGGACAAATTCCTTGCACCAAGCGAGCTTAGATATATAAAAACAATAGTTGTAAATAAATTATCTATAATCTAAATAAAATTTATAATATATTCATTGTATCGATGACTTACAATGCTGATAGGCTCTACAGGCGTAATTGCAAATGAAATTTTCTTCAGTATGTCGAAACCAACTTTTGTTAGCAAAACCTCTATCGCTGTTTGTAATAAATGTATCACCATTATGCTGTACAATTTCGGTCGCATTACCCTGTCTTGATTTCAAAATATTTTCAAAGGATTCCATTGTAAAACAACTTATCTTCATATTACACATTCTGACAATAACTTTAATCGGCCATTTTCATTTTCTTAACTATTCTGAACTATTAAGTAGGAGACATCATGGTTACCACTTAAGCGAAACAAACTCCCCTAGAGAAGTAATAAATTTGTTGAATATCGAAAATGAGTAAAGTTTAATAATGGAAACAATTGAGATCCCTAAAATATTTTTCGACTACTTTTATCAAATTTTTTAATCGTATTTTAGTGAAAAATATTTTTCAAAATAAGAATGGAAAATTTTAATCAACATATGAATTTAATGTTATGAATTTTGTTGTTATTATTTTGTTTCAAATATGTCAATAATTTTTATTCAATAATCAACGGAATACGATTAATATTTATTTCCAGAATGTTTATATGTATACCTAGCTTCAATTGCATTTTTGGTCGTATTGAAATATTACTATATTTTACTGCAACTGGTGCTACTTATATTTATAAAAGTCTAAAATAATAGACACGAATATTATAATTTCAGGAAAGATGCAACCGCCTAAACATAATAACATAAGCGGGTAAAGATATATTTAAAACATATAAAATATATATCTATACATATTTTCTATAATCTACTACTATATTCGTATACGTACTATGTAAATATTAACATATAATTTAATATAACTAATTTTTTAAATCTGTTTATATTATTAAATTGAATTTTTTACAATTACCACAACTTCAATTTAGTAAATTAGGATATCCTCAAGTTCAAGCATGGATCGAACATACGAAAACTAATATAAAACCTTGGAGATTATTTCTAAATACTAATTATGTCAAATCACCCCAAAGCGTGTCAATATTAAGTAAAAGAGTTGTGAAAAACCTTGAATATTTTCACAGCAACTACCTCTTTGTATTCATTGGATTATTTATATATTGTTTGTAAGTTTTATGAATAATATTTACAATGTAGAAATTATTGAGAAAAATTACTTAATAAGGAATAATATATATATATATATATATATATATATATATATATAAATTATCAAATTTAATTTTTAAACGTTACTTTTTATCTTAACATTACTTTTATATTGTATTTTCATACTTTAAATATCTAATTATTTGCGCAATATTATTTTAGGATTACATCAAGTTTATTACTACTTGCTATTATAATGCTTTTTGGAATTTGTTATATAGTATCTAAATGGCATGTTAATGAAAGATTGTCGATTCATGGTCATAAATTAACTTTAGTTCAATTATATGCATTAATTGGGATTTGTTCATTACCTTTCTTTTATTTTATTGGTGCTGGAGCAGATCTATTTTGGGTACTTGGTAAGATAAAGAAAAGTTGTATTCATTACTATGATTTGATATTTACACAAAAATATTAAAAAAAAATTAAAACAATTTTAAATATATGTATGTTTGTTACAGGTGCATCCTGGTTTCTAGTAACACTTCATGCAATTTTTTATAATATTGACTCTGTTTTATGTCCAGGACAAGAACTTGATACATTAGTAATTGAAGATGTGTAAAGTTATTTTAAATATAAAAATAAGTACAATTATAAAAAAAGAAAGTAAAACGTTTTCTTCTAAAAACAATAACTTTCACATTTTATTCACGTATAAAAATTAAGAAATTTGACCTAAAAAATGCACATATTTATATTTAAGAACTGCATTGAAAGAGAATTCCATTTCTCTTATTTTATATATTATCATGATTCTTTACTTCTGATAAAATGTCTTCTGTATTTATTTTCTATTGCAATTTTAAATTTATATGACCGCGACAAGTTTCATGGAAATCGTATATTATAAAAATAAATAAAAAAGATACTGTAATTTATTATTATTTATT
The DNA here is from genome assembly GCF_905475345.1 of Vespula vulgaris. Taxonomy (NCBI): domain Eukaryota; kingdom Metazoa; phylum Arthropoda; class Insecta; order Hymenoptera; family Vespidae; genus Vespula; species Vespula vulgaris. The sequence goes on from NC_066594.1 coordinate 3,709,787, forward strand.
GTAATAATTATATTATTAGTAATAAAAAAATAATACTATATTTATATGAAAAATGGAAAACATCAGTTCTCTGCCAGGTATCAGGATCCACCCTCATTGGCACATAATAACTTCCATTGTTTTACTTACCTAATTTATATAGGTAAGTTTTATGATAGATCAACTTAGGTCTAAATACAAAAAACAATGGTTTACAAATGTAATTATATGTAAGTTAAAATTATTATAAACTTAATATTAGGTTATATAATCGTTATTGTGATACAAACATCTTACAAAATTTATTATTGTTTACATATAAAATAAACCAAAGTAAGTAATAAGTTTTATGAAAATTAAATGTTTAGTTCAAACATTCTTTTATCTTAGAAAAGCAAAGAAAACAGAATTGAACAAAATTTGCGTTATATAAGACATATTTGGATACTACAAAGACTTGTTAAAAGAAATAAATTTATGTATCATTTAAATAACAAATGTTAAATTCAATTTGAAGTCGTAATGCTACACATGCTATTATACATTCTGTTTTAGGCTTGTATTTCAATATTGTTTGCAAATGAGGCAAAATAAATGATGTAAAAAATATATAATTTTTAACTCTGTCATAGAAATTATATATACTAAATTGATGCACATGTAACTATAATCAGCTGAATTTATTTTTCTCTCATGCTAATTTAAAAACTTGACAATATTTATTACATAGAAATTGTCCATTCAACGAAACATGGTTTATTACAGCTAAATATCTTATTATGAACATAAACATACTATAAATAAGTATGATTCAATACCTGATAAATGTTTGTATTATAGATAACTATATTGTAAAAAAAACCTTTTTAAAAATATTTTAAACATAAAATTTATGGAACAAAAAGTTATTATTTAATTGACACAACCTTTTTTCTCTTTATTATATTTAATTACATGCATCAAAAAATGATATAATATGTCTGAAAAATATAAATTAAAAGCACATTAAATTTGTGTAAAATGCGCTCAGTCACTGCCAGAAAAATACTAAATGAATTTAGTCATGTGGAATCTATTTTAAGTAATTAATACTAAATTAATAATTGAGCCTTTATAAATATTAATACATGAGAATATAGATAAAAAAAAAAGTTCTTTTATCATTATGATTTTTAGATTTAATAAACTAGTTAAGGATAGGGCAAGCTTTCTAAAACGAAAAATAGTATTGTTACTGTCAATGAATCATGGATAATAAATGTATTACGAATTAATACTCAGATAAAACAATAAAAATAATTGTGAACATGCAAGAAATATCAAATTTATAAAATTGAAATAAATGTAATAATTTGTAACACACAGAAAAAGAATCAAAGATAAGACTTGTGTACATATTTAAAAAAAAAAAAAAAAAAAGAAAAAAGAAAAAGAAAAAGAAAGAAAAAATGAATAATGAAAAAGCAAATTCACACAAAGTTTGCTGTTATTTGCTAGTGTACACAAAAAAAGCTATGTTATAAATTTAACACAGCATAATTTCAATTTAAGTGATACCTTAATCCCTTGGTAAAATAATGATACTTAATATCTAATAAAATGATAAATTTAAGAAGATATAAAACTGATGAAATTTAATGGCAAAAATACTTTTTTAGTTGAATTCATTTACTGTATTTATAAACATTAAGTGCATTGATTCATTTTGCACAAAAATTTAGAAAATGTACAACCATCATAATCAATCATTACGTATTAAGTTGTACTAATATTACTACTTTCATCAACTGTATTCTTCAGTAAAAAAAGATGAATATATTCGTAACAGTGATAATCAAGAATAATAGAGCTGTGTAACATGAAATATTATATGTGATTTTACTTTGTCCAAGATGTTCTGAACAACAAAAGCAAAAGAAATTCCTCAAGTAAAATTCCTAGTTTTTGTTTAACACTATATAGTCTTCATCACAGTAAAAAGTAGTAATCATAGTTCCATGCAATTACACACTGCACTTTATATCATTGAAATATTACCATTGTATCAAATGTTACTTATAAATTACACTTAATATTCTTTTTTCTTGTTGATTCCAAAATCCACTTACCTTCCAAAACAAGATTTAATAATAATAAATCTATTTTATAAATAAGAATGAAACCAATGTTCTATAATATTACAATGATATGAAGTTTATAAGTTGGCTGGCTTACCCTTATTTAGAAACTAAAATTAATACGATATCACAATATTAAGATGAAAATGCTTTGCAGAACTACTATTCTGTAGCACCTTTATCTTCTTTGTATTCTTAATAAAGTGTAAAAGCAATACATAACATTTAAAAATTTGTAGTACTATTGCTACGATTGACCTTTTTGCCAATAGCTCTATTTGAGATTCTATTTGTTGCTGATCTTAATCTATATCTTTCAGAATTTACTGTGCCATTTATTGCAGCTACGTTTGGAGCAAATGTTTTAATACACTTTGCTGCTTCTTGTAATTGCTTTGATAAAATCTCATTTTTCAATTTCTCAGCATTCAATTCACGTCGAAGCTGAGCTTTTGTTTTATTTCCATATGGACATAATACTCTGTGTTGAATAAGTGATATAGCCGAAGGCCTCATCTCAGGATTCGGATGAATCATCAACTGCAAATAATGTTATTTTTTTTTTAAATAGTACTAATAAGTTATGCTATTAAAAACATATTACAACTTCTTATGCAGTTATTAACTTACCTTTAGCAAATCATTGAGATCTCTACTATAGGGCGATAATTCTTTTAAATTTCCATTTCTAATATCATGCCATTCGGGACCATTCTTGGGAAGTGGACCACCACCACCAGCTTCATATACCGTAAGACCCAAGGCAAAGATATCAGCTTTTGTTAAATGATTAAAATCTTCATGTAAGATTTCAGTTGGCAAGTATCTACAATCACCCTCTTCAACTTGTGGATTACTAATAGATGTTACATGACCCAAATCTCCAATTTTATATGTAATTTCTTCTTCGACAATTTCTTCTTCGTCAAAACCATCATCAGCTGAATCATAATTAACGGCAAGTAACCTTTTCTCTTTTGAAATAAATATGTTTCCTGGTTTGATATCCATATGTACTAATTGCACACTATGGATATATCTTAAACCTTCAGCAACATGTAACAATAACTGCCGCATTTCTGCTTCAGATAAATGCTTTTTTTCTTTTTGCAAGGTTAAAATGGCATCTGCCAAACTACCACCATTGCAATATTCGTTTTGTATAATCATATGATTATCTTCTGCCCACGCGGAATAATATCGTACAACATGTTGATGTTTACCAAGAACAGCATGTGCATATACTTCGTTTAATGCATTTTTTTCATTGATGCTTCCAGCTACAGGTTTAATGCTTTTTTTAATAGCATAAACGCATCCATCTAATCTATTAATACATTTATAAACAGAACCAAATTCACCAGTACCAATCAAACCAAGTTCATGGAACTCTCTATGGTACCTGGGAATGTTAGATTCATGTAAAGCTACACGTTTAGTTGGTTGCTCTATTTCATTATCAGAATCCTCAGAGTCGGCAAGATCAAATTTATTATTTTGAACATCTGGAGATCTGATATATAAAACAAAAACAAAACATATTTAATAAAATATAAAATGAAACAAATCTTACAACATAGAATAGTTTATCCATACCCATTAAGACTACGTTTTGATCTACTTCTTTTTCTTGCTGTTAATAACATTCCATTTGGTGTAAAAGGATTAACATTGGCTGCAGGTCTATCAGATTTACTTTGGTAACTGCTAGCTACAGGTCTAGGCTTTTCTAATGAGAAAAGTCTAGTACATTTGGAAGGAAGTGGAGTATGCATTGTACTTTTTTCCATTAAAGTTTTAGGTGTAGCAGGTGAGTCAAATAATCTCAATGCTCTGACACGCTTGTATGGTGGACTACAAGCTAGAGACATTTTTTGTGAACAGCCAATTTCACGAGATGGAATCTTTATTCCAGAAGGTCCTATATATAAGTCGAAGTATTAAAGTATTTGATATAAAATTAAATAATAAATAACTCATCTTCTTATATCTACAAGATACATCAAGTAACTATCTTATGTTAACCTTAATGTTTTGAACACACACATGTAATTCTATTTGAAGAATTTTCTTTATTGTATACCTGATAGATGTTTCAAGCAAATAGACGTATGTCATAAGACAAAGCAGAATGCATTCTAAAGATTAATATTTCATTGACAGCATTGTTTCCAACTACAAATATATTAATGTTTGTTTACAAATACTTGTGTGTGTGTGTGTTCGCACCTATATATATATACACATACATTTATTAAATTATATTTTTTTTTATTTCTAACCTGTCACACTGATGGCCGGTGTTTTGTTATTATTGTGTGGTACTGTAAAGCTTCCATTGAGTTCACATGTGGCTGGACTAGTGAAAGACAATTTTTTCGGTTGAAGTGTAGATAAGCATGCGGAATACTCGGTCGAAGAATCAAAAACATCTTCGATATCGCAACTCGAGTTGTTTCCAAGGCTGCTTATATTAAGTTCCTCATCTTCTATATCACACGCATCAAAATGCAACTTTCGTGCCACTTCCATGACTTCAAATTGTCACCATAAGTCAATTCGCATGCAATTATCTTGTGTGCATTAAAAATGCTACACCAAAAAACTAACACCAATTAACGAAACCCGAGCACGTTCGGAAGATTCATTCAAACGAACTATTCGTACCAAGAAGCGTTCGTTATGGCGGGTGGCACGAGCTTGAAAATGAGACACGCTATTCGTAATAGCGATATTATTTCACTTTTTTTTTCTCTTCTCTCTATCAGAGATACTAACCACCAATTAAGAGATTTCTCACTATTTACATATTAATAAAATAATTTATTAAAATAAAATACGTTCAAAAGTAAATATAAAATCTACATTTATTCGATAACTTCCCTAACAATGGCTATGTGCAATTGCGACATCTGCTTGCTTTTTATGATCACTAACAATCTTTTAAAAGATAGTTATATATCTAAATTTCACATTACGAATGTAATATTTTGAGTCTTAATCACGTTTAAAGAAAGAAAAAAGATCATACATTTTTATTTTTAAGAACATTTGATAAATATTTAATATCAAATATAGGGTATATCAAAAATCCCTAGGTGACTCAACAATTTCTAGGTAGTTTTAAATATCAATCATACATTTTCAAACTTTTTAAACAAATTTTATGATGAGACAAGAAAAGAAACATTAACTATCTTAATAGTCCTATTCCTTGACTATTTTAAAATAAAACAATCATATAAAATCTTGTTATCTAATAGTTCAACGGTCTTTTTTAAATAGATTAGTTATTTTTTAAAATCACGAACGTAATAAATTCTTGCTTCGATATTGGAATATCGTTATTTTTAAAATTAAAATCTGCACTTTCATTATGCTTTCATAAGAAATTCACGTAAAAGAAGAAATAAAGTTAAAGAATAGAAATAATTCAATTTTTTTTCTATTATTTCTGTTATCTTATTGCTATCTAATGAATTTTTATTTTGCATTTTGAAGTTAAATAATGATTTACAATTTATACATGTAGATAAATATTTATATGTTACAAATTTAGCATAAATGTATCTATGTACGAATTTTTCATCTGCATTCAGATTTTTTTATTGGCAGCACCATCCATGACTACTTACTATATAACTATACAGACAATCAGAATACGATCGTTTCTTTACTCTAATCGATTTTCTTCTCTACTGCTGGCAGACTGTACGCTTTGTCGCGTCATGTAATTTTTTATTCTTTTTACTATTATAATATTATATATTTTTATATTTTTATATTTTTATAATTTTATATTATTATAATATAACAATATCGAAAATCAATAAGCAAATTTTTGACAGTTCCCTGAAGTCCCCGGTGGGCGGTAGAGTCTGCAAATGATGAAGGGTGAGTAAAACCATTATTAGTAATAAAAGGTCACAAGTTGGTATTTATTAATATCAGTAAGATGTATTTATGTAATTTGTAAATATTTATAATTGTAACCTGCTGATTGGAGAGGACAAGAGTAACTCGTCTTGAAAATCTCTTTTCTCATCTGATAAAATAATATAAATTGTTTGTTAGTGCTCGATTGAAGATTACTATTCGATCGAAGATCTTTCCCGGCTAACAGGTATAGACGTTCAACTATTTAATGGAATTAAGTAATTTAAAGAGTTAAGAATTCTTTTTTATGCGTTCTTTTTTGTTATTGTCTTGTTTTACTAAGAAACTAAAAAATATTAGCTAATAATATATAAGACGTCTTATACTATTTGATTAATATTAAAGCTATTATTTATATTTCAGGTTTTAATATTAAAAAAATTATAAATTAATCAATATGAGTAAGACACCAGTTTCAATACTTCAAGAAATGATGGTGAAAAAACAAATGATACCGGATTATGAATTAATACATGATGGTGGTGGTACACATGTAAATACTTTCACCTATCGTGTTACATGTGAAGGGCTTAGCGCAACAGGTACTGGACGTAGTAAAAAAGATGCAAAACATGAGGCTGCCAAAGCTATGCTTGAAAAAATAGCAGCTCATAGAGCTTATCCCCAATTGCCAGCTTCACCTGCACAGTCTCCCATAAAAACATGTATACCAACCGTTATACCAGCTTCTCCAAGAATTCCACCAAACGAACCTTTTGTAAATGCAATAGGTGCTTTACAGGTATTTTTTTATTTTTAATATTTAAGTTGGTATTAATTATAAAAATATAAAATACATGGTCATTATAAATCTTTTATATTTTACAGACATTGTGTGCAGAAAATAATTTGCAAGAACCAGAGTATATAGCTATTAATGATGAAGGTCCACCACATGCAAGAATCTTTACTTATCAATGTGTTCTTTCAACATTTAAAGAGGAAGGGATTGCAACTACAAAGAAACAAGCAAAACATGAAGCAGCTAAAAAAATGTTAAATCGTATAAAAGAACTTGTTTCTGTTAATTGTCCAGAGCTTTTAGGCAATAATGAACAAAACCAACATAAAATAAATGAAATGATAAATAACTCGATTGCTGAAGCACGCTATCCTCAGTTAAATAAAAGTACATCTAAGAAAGTTAATTTAGGACTTAAAGTTTCTGGTTATCATACAAAATTAAAAAATACTTTCATAACAATACACCAGGAGATTGTAACAAAGTTGGAAGCTATTAAACCTGATACAAGTGATTATGATATGGTAGATACTCTTTTAGGTAAACTGCAGGATATTTTAACACCATTGGCTTTACAAGTTACTGTAACACCATTAGATGCTATAAGTTCAGATATCTTTATAGTCAGTATGGCAGTTGATTCTTCTCCACGTATTGTGCAATGTAGTTCAGGAGCAACTAAAAAGGAAGCTGAATATAAAGCACTTATTAATTTAATAGATTCGCTTATATTGCTTTTAAAGTAATATATTATGTATGTTTAAAGTAATATATATGTGTGTATGTTTTATGTATTACTGGAACATATTCATAACAAACTAAAATTTATCAATTCTACTTGTCAAAGGCTGTATACAAAATGGAGAAAACAAAGTAGTTAACGTAGTTAACATATATAGATGTTCTTAAGATAAAACTTAATATATGGCTGTGTTACAATTTGTAAAAAAATGATTACAAAGGGCACAGTAATAATTTATGAAAATAATCATTGTTTTACTGAATTTTACAAAATGTTATTGTAACATTTCAGTTTAAATACTAAAGTTATTTTCTTGCTATTATTTGTTATTTTTTTAATAATTATCATTTTTATTTGAAAGTAATTCTTTCAATTTCTTTTTTTTTTGTAAAATACAAATTTGTTATCAATTCTAAACATTCTAAAAATATTATTTTTTAATAATTTTTTGTTAACCATTATAATTAACTATTGTAATTAAAATAATAAAAATGTTTTTTTTTTTTTTTAAATTAAATAACATCCGATTGCATATTTGTATTATATAAATATTTTTATTAATTTTATTTATTTAATGTCGCATAACAAAGCTACGCCACGTAAAGTCCAATGACGAGGGTTGTGATCAGTCTGAAAATCGATAGAACCAACATATTTTTGATCTGTTCTTTGAGGTTTTCTATATATAGGGCATTCGTAAAGTTTTGGATCTTTGCCAGCAGTCGTATTAATTGCATATATGTAAATTACGGGCATTTGTTCGTATAAGACTTTTGGTTTACTTTCTATAAGTTTTCCAGCTCTACGATCAAGAGATGCACCCTCCAAGAATAATCCATGCACGTAAACACCTTCTTGAGGTTGTTCTTTAATGTCCTCTTTATTAAAACGTGTTATAAGATTTTGTAACACTACCGAGTCTAGAGCCCAACCTTTGTGCGCTCTGGTGACTTCCTAATTTATGGAATATTTTTGGAGTAACAATAATTGTATTTATATTATTAGTATATAATATTAGTATATAGTATATTCGTCATTATATTGATATTAAATGTATGTACTTGTCTCATTGCTGTTAAAAATCCTTGAGGATTAAAAAAACCTGTCATCCAAAAGACTTTAGATCTTCCATGAATACACCAATGCCTAAATTGATGATCTCTTTCTAAAAGTTCCGTATACCAAAATCCTAAAGTAGCTGATTCCCAAGAAATTTTCAACCACTTTTCTGGTATACGGGCATCATACATCGAATCCAATGATTTACGTAATCCCTGACTCATTACGATAGTACCTTCGATAGCCAACTTTAGATTCGTTAATGTATCGTGAACTTCTTTAATAACTCTTGTAATTCTTGAAAAATAAAATTCATTTATGAAATATAACAAATAATATCAATCGATTATATCATTGCATACAACAGATAAAATATAATTTAAATTTGCGCATTAGTAAAGGGACATCAAACGTGAAATTTACCTATCTATTTCTTGCCTTAAAAAAATATTCATTGGTAATAATGCTCCCATTCTGTGAAGTGCTTCTTTTACTTCAAAAGAATTATATTGTTTTGGTAGCTTGGATAGCATATCGTTTGCTAATTTGTAAACGATAGTCTCTCTAGTTTCACCACCTTGTGAACCACCTTCTTTCGGTTGTACACTGAGAATAGTATCTAAAATACCCTTAGCTGTATTAATTTGATAAGTGATATCTGCATTTGGATGCAATCCAAATACTTCTGGATTGTCAGTCGTTGGAAGATTGTCGATGTAATCTACGTATGCCTGAAGGTTTCGAGTTTGCGGTACTTTGTAGCCACGATAAAATTCAAAACCAGGACGTAAAAGAACATCACAGAACCATACATGCGTGAAGGTTGTTAACAAACGCTTATCAAAATCATCTGTAACTCTGCCACCATATTGAACCTGTTGGAAGTTTTACAGCGTTAATAACATGTCTTATATAGGGTTTCAATCGATATCGTTAAATGCAAATGGCGAGTACTGTCCATTCTACGCTTCTATCATACCTCTCCGAGCATGTAACAGACTGTTGGCCAGGATACACCTTTCTTGGGATCCATGTCATCAAGATGATTTTGAATAAATTGTACAGAAGCTGCAAAATCTGCTTGATTAAATTCGTAAGGTATATTCCAACCAAGTGGACCAAACTTCCTACGTTCTTGTACAACCGTATGTAAAAATGCTACTGCATATAATAATGGTGGCCATTGTGATTGTGTGCTATAGTCCAATGTATCTTGTGTTACGTTTTGATAAGTTCTCTTTAAGCTAGCTCTAATACCTTGGGGTGGTTCGTTAGTGAATTTGATTGCCATCTGAAACCACATCGAGATAATATCTTTTATAATATAATATTGAAATAATTAAATATTTGTTGCTTTTAATATAAACCTGTAATAGACCGATAGGGAATTGTGGATGCACTTCTGTTGTCATCCATAATCTGAAGGCTTCATGAACGATATCTGTTTCAACGAGTGCATCCATTACTTCCGTGCAGAATGATAAAGATAAGTGAATGTTCTGTAAAAGAACCCAACCACCTGTATTCATTGCGTCCGTGATCATTCGCCGTGCATGAAATTCTTGTCCTTGACCCATAGACACTGATTTTAATTCTAAAGAAAAAAAAAAAAAAAAAAAAAAAAAAAAGTAGATACGTATATCAGAATTATATTACTTGTTTATCAACATGAATATACCTACGAATGGATTTCTGCTTGGCTAGTGCTGTAATTTGTGGGCTAGGATCAGAACCAATCGATAATAAACATATTAATGGTGTCCGGACTTCCGATTCCAACCAAGTTACTTCTAAATCCAAGATTTTTGCTTCTCCGTATTCCCTGCCTAAGGATTCAACAACGTATTTTTTTGCTTGAGATAAAGTTCTATCCGGACTCCAAGATCTGATAAGTAATAATTTCCTAAAGACGTCTAAACTTTTTTGATAGCCGCATGGCAGCTCTTCTTCTTCCGGTCTTTCCTTTTCGTACCAAACACGCCATTCTTTTTCGCTAAATTCAATTTTTGTTAAAATTTCTGAAAAGCTATTTAATTTGCTAATTTCAACCAAATTAAGCCACGTTATGTCGAGAATCCATTTGAATGGTTTTGGAGTAACCGCATTGAGATCTAAGGATGCACCGCCTTTTATGAACGCATTGAATTCCGTATGAGAGATCGTACCCTGATGGCAATCAATTTTCATGGCTAACATTAATGTGAACAAAGATTTATGTCTTTCGTAAAGACTTCTCAACGTGAAAGCCCATACTTCATATGTGAGATGTCGTAGTATCGTATTTATTCTTTCCGCGGTGATAGAGCTTTTGACTGATCTTGTTATAGAATTGTCAAATATAGTTAAAAATTGCTTTAAAGAATTTTGATACATCACGTTAACGTTACTCATTTCTACGATTAAAAAGTATAAGATGGATCCTCTAGATGCAACTGCCCGAAATTCTTCTCGAGCTAATGTAATTTTTTTTTCGGTTAGAGCCGATACTTTTAATTTTTCATTTACCGATTCTGCTGTAGATTTAGTTTCTTGAAGTACTCCTATCAACTCTTCGTCGTCCACCAAAGATCCTTCTGAAGATGTGAGCCTATGTAATAAAGTGCCCTCGAGTTCTTTCATGGAACGCTGATTCGTCATGACAGATTCAAACAGAGCTACTCTTTCAGCTTCTAAATCAGCTTTTTCCATAAGTATAACTCGACCCAATAATTGATCTTCCAAACCCAACATTGTCACAGTAAAATCTATTATAGACGTTTTTGCAGATATCTCGGGACTATATGCAGGATTTGGCAACTTAGTTGTAATATAAAGCATGAAACCAGGCATTACATCACACTCTTTATCTCCAACAATGACTTTTTCTATAGAGCCTGACTTAATGAAGTTTTTCTCAAGCACGTTGTCAAGAACAGGATCGAGTTCTTCCGCTACATCTTCAATTAGTAAAGGTCTGCCTAACGATAAACTATCTTCCAAATGCGTTCGGAAATACTTGTGATTTAGAGAAGTGATTTGCAATTCGTTTGAACATTCTTTGTTTTTAATCCACATTTTACCTTGATTTTGAGGATCCACTAATAAAGGATACGACGTGGATTTCGTAACGATTAATGCATTTTGCACGGATAGCTCATCGTTCGGTAAGCCTTGAAGTGTCCATTCCGACATAGTTGCGGTATCGACCAACATATGGGTTATACTCAAATGTTTCGTAAATGGAATGACTTTCGTCGTTAAAATATCCATCCAAGCAGTTACTAAATTACTTCTATATTGTTGATTATAAGGACCGCAGTATGATAAAAAACCTGTCGCTAATAAAACATCACCGACTAAACGTCCTAATTGAAGCTTAAAATCTTTACTCTGTTCGGTCCATCGAATCTTTTCACCTCCTAAACCATTGATGAGAGTCGTCGCTGCTGTCATTTTTCTGAGGCATACATTTGCAGCATCGGTTAATCTTTGTTTTTCCGAGACCGCGGCATCGTATTGTTCCTTTACAGTTTGAAGAGCCATCTCTCTTTCCGACAATTCTCTCTCGGCATTTGCCAAATCCTCCATAGCTACTTTCAATCTGGCCTCTTGCAAAGCTAGATTAGCTTTTAAGGGAAGAACTTCTTTATTTACGGAATGGAAGAACGCCATGGCTTTGGTCCACGATAACAATCCTGCCACGTCGCCACAAACTCGTCTGGCTGTTTCCATATTATAATCTTCCATCTTGAAATAAGGTTGCAGTAGCTCGACCATCTCGTTGTTAATTATATCCTTTGGATAATTTTGTAATTGCAAGAGGAACGTAGTACTAGCCATTAACTTTAAGGATTCGGCCCATGAAGGTTTTGGACATTGGGTCGTGGGATCCGGTACGACTGAACCTATTTTACGTTGAAACAGAATCAATACGCAATCCATTATTCTCATTATAAGATGAGGCGGCCTTCCAAGTTTACGAACGGTTGCTATATGAGCAGGTTTGATGGTATTCAAGGCAGCTTCCGCTTCCTCTAAGGCAGGCTTCGCAGCTTCGAGCTTTTCCTCTGCTAATGCCTTTTCTTCGGCTATGCATTCCACTAATTGTTCTGCTTTTTCTTTCACTTTTTGTACCTGATTTTTAAAAGCTTCCGCTTGCGTCGCTCTTTCCGTCACTTCTAGTAAAACCGTTTCCGCTTTTTCCGATGCCTGCACCAATTCCCTTTCCATTAAAGCTAAATCTTTTTTTAAAATTTCGACGGATATGGAAGCTTCTTCGAGCTTAGCCAACCCAGTGTCCATTCTTTTTGCACCTTCTCCTAGCTCGTGCTGTTTGTTACGATAAATGTTCTTGTAACCGCCAATAAAATTAAGATAAGATTTCGGTGTTACGTGCGTCGCTCGACGAAATCGTTGAAAATAATCCATCGAAGTTTTAGCGACGATATCCTGTATAGAACCAAGAGCATTCACGAGTTCGATTTTAACTTCGTTTGTGCAAGCAATTTCGAAATCATGGAGAAAATGTTGGGCGACCAAAATGAGTGCATTTTTAGGCCAAGGTTGGAACCAGTCTATCGTGCAACCAGATATTAATGCTGGAAAGCGTTGAGCTCGATTTCGAAATTTTTCTCCTACCGGTGAAAAGCAGAAGACAACGTGTAAATTTTGACAGGTTCTTTGCAGAAAGAAATCCATCGTTAGCTCGTTGTTGATGGTTTTTTTAGGATTCTCACGTTTCAGAATAGGTGTTAATTCCGATATGATCTCTGCTTGTTCGTCGCGCGTAAATAAATTGCTGATTACACCGGAGCTTAGAATATTATTTAAATATTCTAAGAAACCTTCCTCTTTGATATCCAAATCGGTGAAGATAAAAGTGGTGCCTTTTCCTTGAGCACCACAAGATCGATAAAGAAATTTTAAATCCTCCAAAAAGTTTGCTACGTTGTAGGATCTTGTCAATGTGATTTGAAAGGTTTTATACCCAGCGATGAAAGAGGATAACTTTGTCAGACTTTGTTTACCCGAGCCACCCACTCCTACTAACATGACATTTCCTTTTGGATGTCTTATCACTCTAGAAATTTTTACTAGATGTAGCATCGCGTCGGGGAAAAATACAAGATCCATACCGGCGCCTCGTTGCATTTCATTAAATTGTGCCAGGAACATTTCCAACCTGTCTCGTAATACTTGTTCATCGTAAACAGGTTCATATACCTTTGGTAATTCTACGTCAGCGTCTTCGCTTTCCTCACCAGTGGGTTCAGGCGCGTCCCTAAAATAAAAATCAATGTCAAGAGTTTCGTGCCATAGTACTTTTCCATAACGTAATAATAATTAGAGGATTACCTCATGAAATCTACAAACGCAGGATTTGGTTTCGTCATGTCGATGTAATCTTCGCCTAAAATATCTTTTACAACTAGAACAACCTGTTCCTCGAACCATTCCTTGTCTGACTGCATTGTAAATCTGTCACTAAAAACTCGCATACATTCGTGTTTCCAGAGTGACATTAATACGTTTTCTGTATCTATTACCGTGGATAAAGTACCAACTATTCCTTGCCAAATTCGTGATAAATCTCGAAGGCTAAAAACGTAATGGAATTTAGCTGGAGTAGGTAACAATTTTACTCTCGTTCTTTCCCATAGAATTCGGGTTAACGGAACCATTTTTTTAATAAGATTTCTAATTTCATCAGAGAAGCCTCTTTTTGTGTTGTAATGTCCCTCTCCGAGTACACTAAAAATATGATCGATCGATTCGTTGTTGGGTAAAGTGCAATTGAAAATGGAAAATTGTCGTTTCAATCTCGAAGGTATATCATTTCTTCCTCCGCCAGGTTGACACATTGCTGCTAGAAATGTTACGTCAACGATAGTGGTGAAATCGCCAGGTTTTTCGAGAGAATAGAAACCCTTCATATCCATAGTCTGTCGTACAATTTCGTTAGTGATTTGATCACCCCATTCATTTATTTGCGGCAAATTTATGTCGTCGATGAAGATCAACATCTTCTTACCACCTGGTGGTCCAAACGTGTTTCCCATACGTTTCTCTACATAACTTTCGATAGTTTTCTGAAATTGGCAGGGGCTAGTCGCTGAACTAAAATTGAAGGATCGATTTAAGGTGGTATCAGAATTCGCCTTTTTCATATATGACTTCATCATAACTGTTTTAGCAGATCCTTGTTCACCAATTAATAAAACAGCCTTATCTTGGCGGCCAATCACATCGATCAAATATTGAATACGTACATTATCGGGAATTGGCACGAGTACGTTACTATAATCGGGTGTTGAATATTCGGGATACACATAATTCGTTACCATACTCGTCCAAGTATCCCACTTGCCTTTTTCGGTGACAAAAAAATCAAAGATTTTCGCATCAGGACAGTTTTCTGAGTTTGGAAGATCCCAGCTTTGAAAGTTTTCTTTCAAAAATACATCGTATTTTAATCTATCGGCTGTTTCCAAAAGCGCTCCCACACCCCAGATTAAAGCAAAAATGTAGAGACGTTTTAGATGTTCCGAAGTTATAGGTTGAGATCTATCTCTTTCGTTATCATTATCTTCACCATCTTCCGCCGATATTTCAGGTGGTATTAATCCTTCGAGGATAGAAAGCATTTGCTGAACAATATTACATTGTAGAACATTGATGGCTAATAAAAGCGTTTGAGTGGACCAAGAATATACCTATAAGCGAAATAAGAACTATTTTTATTTTTTTTAAGAAAACTTGACTGTTTATATTTAAAGATATACCTGAACAAAAGAATCGACAAAGCACTGCTCCAAAGTCTCCCGTTCGAGTGGCGATCGACGTTTGAGCCATGCTGTAACTACTGGATTCCAATCTAATCCTGACGAACTCATGTATACCATACCATTACGAGAAACTGTTGCAGGACTAGCATTGTCGATGTCCTGTGGCTCGAAAATAATTTTACATGTAGGTGCCATTGATAAACGATCGCCATTGGCAAGCGTCAAGGTTTTGTTATCGTCTAATACGGAATTTAAATTTTCGATCCATATACTATCGACCGGTCCATCAAGGACCATCCATACATGTTCGCCTTTTTTTAATTTCAAAGTTTTACGCCAAAGTGCTGAAAAAATTCCATCTGTCCAATCATTGGTAGCCACATCCAAGCGACCGAACATTTGAGAGGCTGTAATACTTTTTGGATTCATCCTCATTTCTCTGTCGAATACAATATTAACATGATTCAATATACCTTCTATATATCGTTAAACATTCTTCTAAATGTAGTTAGTAATTAATTACCTATGGTAATCACCAGATTGAGTTAAAGCTTTCATCAGTATATGGATACAGGTTGTTTTTCCTGCACCTGTTGGTCCGAGAGTCATAATACCATGTCGTACTCTTTGAGTTTCATAAAGTTGAATTAATTTTAAGACCCATGGTGGATGGTAAATCAACGCAGCCTCTTCGACCTGCTGACTAATAGCTGTCTCTAATTCCGGGTACGAAGTTTTTTCTAAAGCTTGATTTGGAAAAAGATCTGCTACCAATGATATAAACAATGGCTCGTCTTCGTCTGTAAAAACATTTATTATTGGTAGTATAATTACTATTGCACTATAATAGTTATATTAAGATTAAATCATTGGTTATGTGAACCTATGAGTTTTGAGAGATTCATATCTCTGAGAACACGCATCACAATTGTACTTTCCGAATCTTTGGAATTTACTCTTTTTGCAGCACCCAACGTTCTAAGTACGGATAAGATATTTCTTAAGCCGAAATCGTAATGAACCTTGAAAGAAATGATAGTTTTAATGTAAAGATAGCAATGGTTTATGAAAAGAATTTTGAGAATATTTACTTGTTTGGTAAGTTGTTCCTCACAAAGCTTATAAAGCGTATAAAATTTACGAGCTAGAGTAATATTTTCTAGGAATCCGCAGCTAGCCAATTTTACTCGTATAATTATCTGTCTGTCGGGTACCATCATGGCTACGGTACGAAATTGTATTTTTAAATTTTCTGGAAGTTCTTTTCTACCCGCATAACCAGGATTCTATAAAAAAGTATATGATAAACAAGTATATGAAGGATATACTTTTTATCCTATTAACATATATTACCATTGTAATAAATATTCCAAGTTCAGGGCACATATCTATTTGATCGCCATCTGTAAATATAAATTGCTTTTTTTTTTCTTTCTTAGCAGCTAGAACAACAGCAACTTGTTGGGCAGCAACGGACAAGACAGGTAATTCGATTCTATTGAATTCGTCGAAACATCCCCAGGATCCACTTTGAGCCAATCCTTTGTAAATTCGGCCGAGTCCTCTATAATCCATTTGATCGGAGCAATTGAAAACTACGACATATTTTGCCAATGTCTTTCCCATATCTTTGACCGTTTCAGTTTTACCAGTTCCTGCAGGTCCGCAGGGTGAACCTCCCATTGACATAGACAACGCTTGTGCTAACGTTATGTAACATCTGAGATATAACAAAAAGGAAATATTTTAAATATATTAATGTATAGAATTTATTTATTTTATAAGTTATTAATTTATTATATAAGTTATACCTATCTGTTAATGGTGTTATAACGAGTCTCTCAGTACATCCTAAATATTCATTTTGATATACAAATTGTACATCTGTTATAGATATCATAGTTTTATCCATATCTTCTTTAAAATAAAATCTGCATTGCTTTAACCACTCGAAATCATTTACGGAACGTACATTCATGCGACACTACAATAAAAAATTAATAAATTATCGGAAATAAATTAGATTTAATGTCAGTAGGTTTATATTAACCAGTATATCAAAAATATCACGCTGATGCACGTGTATAGTGATCAACGTTTCGAATTTAGTTCGATCGATCTTCAAGAGATCTCGCGTGGTCTGATCGATCAAGGTATTCAACAAATCTAGAAATCTATTATTTGTTTCGCTCATGATTCTTTTGTCCGCACGTGCTTGTGCTAGAGCTAATTCCGCATCTCTTGTCCAAATCATTTGTATTCCCAATATTCCTACTTGTGCCGGCATTTTGTCCAGGAAATTTAATAAGTTAAAGCTAATATCATTCATCATCGAGTAGGCTTGACGAATGATGGAATGTAAAGATAATTGAGATGTCTGTAAAAGCTGCATCAACCATGTCTCTACAGAACCTTCAGCTCGCACAGCTTTTTCCAGCTGTAAAGTTAAATCTTCAATTCTCGAAATGCTTTGATAATTAAATTATGAGTATATTTAATACTCACAGTTATCGTTTCACCTTCCGAGGAAATAATTGCAGTCATTTTATTGTATTCTATGTCGTGAAACTTAACGTATTTGGTATTATCGAAAATCGAAAGCAAATGATTTTGTATCGTGTGCGAATCTGATGCTTGACCAAGTATCTCCAAAAGTGCTGGATCGGATACGAAGAAAAATCTTGGAAACATCATGCGTTTTTTTTCTAAATACCTACAAATAAAAACGATCGTAGATTATCATTATAGATCAGAATCATGTTAATATATTTACCCGCTAAGAGATTTTTGACAAAGTTCCAGCTGTTCTTGTAAATGCGGTAAAAGTTGCTTTAATAAATCATCCCCCACGCAACAAGGCACAACACCAGGGGTTTCATGAGCTCTTTGCATAATTTTTTGCCAACTCTTATCGATTTTACTAAATCTTTTAGCTTCTTTTGGCAATTGCTTAGCTATATCTCCACCCACGAATACAGCCTCAAGATAAACCCACATATTTTGGACGAGTAGCCATCTTTCAAGAATCTCGTTTGTATTCGAAAGATCTGCAAGCCATTGCTGTATCTGTTTGCGAAAGGGTGCGTTATACCTATTCGACATCAAGGAACCCAAAATCATCAAACTGTCTTCTAGCTGTCCTATTGTTTCCGCAGTGGTATCTCCTCTGAGTAACAATTCTCCTCGATTGTTAAAAGTCATAAAGGTCAATTCGTGAGAAGACCACTCGTTTATCACTGTTCTTAATTTTGCTTCGATGTCCTTCTCTTTCATCGCGGAAATACAAATGTCTTCGATATCTTCCTTGTATTTCAACAAGGGTGCCTCAAGAATATTCTTCAAGCAAAAATTTTCATTTTCGAGATCGAAAGAGTAACTCATTACTTCGACGATTCTCTGCCAATGACGTGGCTTCATGGCTTTGTTCGCCATCAATTCCAATAACGGGCACATGTCGTTAAAATCGTCGATCGTTTTTTTCAACGCAAAAAATGCAGGCCATTCTTTTAAACCCTTCGGTAATTTACGGCATCGATTTTGAAACTCCATCAATTCGTTATTGATGTCTTCGATATTTACCTGTTATATGAACAAACACCAAGTTGAATTTACATCGATGATAAAGATAAATAGTTTAATCTTAATTATGATTCTTACCTCACCCCAAGGTATATCGTAGTAACTACTGACCCGATCGATAACGTCATTATACAATTTATATAATTTTTGCAACAAATTTAATTCCTTTCGAATTTGCGACAATTCTGGATAATCCGTAATAGGTAATCCAAATAATTCTTCGCCGCTCTGATACGTTTGTAACTTCCTCCACATTCCATCGAATCTATTTTGAAAAAGTATTTGTCTATCGGAAGCATCTCTAGGACTTAAACCAGGCTGCATTGGTCCCGACGATCTATATTCTTCGCAATAAGTCTCATTGTCGATACGGAATTTCTCGAGATTCCTTCTCAAATCATCTTCGAACTGAGGCTGGAGATTCAGTAATAAAACATGACTTTCTTGTGCACGTGCCAATAATTGTTGCCAAGTGTATCGAAGATTATCGACTTGTTCTAAGCACTCGGGATCAACAGGGACCTCGTATCTTGTAACTATATTAAAAGCTTCTTCGATCGGATCAATTTTAAGCTCCATGTCGACCTCCTGGTCGCGAATTTTCTTCAAGGTATCCATTATGAGACGTACGTCGTCTAGATCGCGTATTTGTCGATCCAATTTACGATCCATTTCGTTCATTACCGCATAAACATATTCCATTTCTTTTCGATATTTCTTCTTCATTGCCTGACCAATTTTGTGTGTGGAACCTGAAGTTTAAAAGAATTTCTAAGTTACGAATATTTCGAACAGTATCCTTATACGATAAAAATTTAATAAACTTGCTTTTTATTTCCGTATAGAGTCCATACTTCAACCTTTCCGTAGATACAGCGATGGATCTTCCAAAAAGAATCATATCGGGTTCGGTGATTAAAAGATCTTCTAGCTCACCGTGTTTTCGTAAAGTACTTTCAAATTCGGATAGAGAAACTAGTAAAAGTTCTCGCATATTTCGTTCGTTTTCCCATAGAAATTTATAAGGTTCCCATCGTTCGAAAAAATTTGACAAATCCTACAAAAATACGTATATTTTGTATAAAAAGATTTTTCGAACTTTTGAAATCGATTAAATGATTTACCTGTTTAAGTTCTTGGGTGCAACTGTTCAACATCGATAGTATTTTGACGATGTCCTTATTTTCGATAACCATTGAATAAAAATTTCTTTCCTGGATTATAAATATCGGTTTCTCTTCGGAGATTATTTTATAAAGTCTGCGTCTTCTAGTTTTTAAATCTTCCAATTGTTCTTCTTTCTTCTTCGTAACATCGACTTGCACTCGCATTATTACATCAGTAATATTCCTTTTAATATCCCATTGTAAATCTTTCCAACAATTCTATACGATCGAATGCATAATTTAATATAAATAATTACTAGCTATTTCGAATCGTGGTATTTTTAATACCTTATTGCTTTTGACATTCCATTGCGAAACACCTTTCGATACGCCGGTAATTATTTTCCCAGCCGAGCATAAAGTTTCTTGTACGTCGTTTAAAGTTGGTTTTACTGTTACTGTTGGTATCATTAGATTGGCGTGTAATAGGAACACAGGATTCGGAGGACAATCTATGAATATGAACGATAAAAAAATACTTCCAATTGAAATTTTCTATTAGTACTTATCGTTATTGATCTTTCGAATTATTTACCAAGATCTATATTTCGAACAAATCGTTTTCTTATAGCGTCTAAAGAAGCTTTTGTAACCTTTATCAATACATCCACGACTTTTCTGGAATAGTATCTTCTCATTTCAGACATTGCATTTCCAACCATTTCTTGCATTCCTTTAGGTAAACTATCTATCGTTAATAATTGATGAGGATTGTCAAAATAAGCCCACACGATGGACCAATCGTGTTGCTGCACTCCTTGCTCCGCATCTTTTTCTATGTTTTCTTTAAAAAAAAAGCTCATATTTGTTTGATATATGATATAAAAAATTTTATAAAAAGCATCAAACCTTCTTCGATTAACAAATCAAATTGATCAGAGTCAGCAATCTGTTTGAAATCAGCAGCGGCATTTTTAACTAAACCTAAAACTTCTTCTACCGCCTCTTCCACCATCATACTTTTACGATACAAATCTACTGCAGCAATTCTACAAATTTCTTCCGTTTTTTCTATAAATTCCTCTATCGTCCATGGATCATTGGAAGTCGGTAAAGAATGTAAAGTGATTTTTTGCATGCTTTCTAATACGTGTAAGATTCTACGAAACAAATATGTTAAAGTTTATAAACTCCTAAATGCAACTACTTTGTCTTATTTAATACCTATTGGAATATACATCATGAATTCTAATTATAAGTATATCGAAGATTTTGATTTGTTCTCTTGTATTTTGGCAAAATTCTTTCCAATCCGGTTGCGTCCATGTTAACGATGTTAAAGCAGGTTTGAATAACGATGCGACACGGACCAAATGTGGTAAAAGAAGTGGTCTAACTTCTAATTTTACTCGTTGAGCTGTTGTAACAAATTCTTCTATTACTAACTGAAGAGAATTCGAGACCATTGTGAAGTAGTCACGTTTAGCTAATATCGCCAGTGCAACGATAGGAATGTTAAAATTTAACTTTGCCAAACAGTCAGCTTCACGAAATAGAAGAACGATACGACTTTCCAGATTGACCTTGATTTTTCCTGTTTTTTGATCAGTTGCTAACAATGATCTGAACTTCGAAAAAGGATGGATATTAGCCTTTATTCGATTAAACTTCTTCGAATCTACAATTACCGTTTTAAGCAATCTTCGATAATCCATGAATTTTGATGTGTCCAAACTTCGGAAATATCCGATCGATATTGACTTAAGACAACGAGTGCCTGGGCGTAACGCTTCTCTAAATCTCCAGTGAGAGGTAACGTTTTTAAAACTGGGTGACTCGTCACAGAAGTAGTTAATTCGTTTAGATGTACTCTGAGAGATTTTTAGTTTGATAACCATCATATACGATTTAAACTTTGTTCAATAGCAATTATCTTCTTATCGACTTACATTAATGAGTTTGCCCAAGTTACTCTTCCAGCTATAGGAGGCATATGTCTGGGCAATGGTGGATCGTCTCGTTGTCTTTTAAACAGTTTCAAGATTCTTTCGATTTCTCTATCACAATATTTGATCACAATGTTATATTTCTCTTCGAGTTTCGTCAATGGAATCTTTTTGCTGACCTTGCATAGAATAAAAGTACTCGTTAATCATGGATAAATAAAAAGTTCATAAATTCGAGCTAATATTATATTTTACCTTCTCGAATCGCGTTAAAAAGCGTATACCTTGCGGAGTTTCCCAAACATCGGCATAATTTTTCTCAATGATATCGCCAATGTTTTCTTTTAAATTATCTGTCTTCACCATAAACTCGTCATAGTCTGTATCAAATTCAAAATTTCTTGGATCCAAATAATCGTATGATTTATTCGTAGCTATTTGCTTAGCTTCTTCGAAAACCTTCATAGCATCTTCTAAAGCTAAAAAAATAAATATGACTGTATCTGCAATTAATTTTAATCGTATCGAAATATAAGCGTACATTCTCCTAGTAATAATCCTTCCATTCGTCTTTCGAACAAATTCTGATAATCTTCAATGAGATCGAACATTGTAAGAATCTTTCTGATTCTCGCACAAAAAGAATCAAATCTTCCAAAAACGTGAGTTTCAGAAAAGGAAAATTCTTGTTCTGTCACGGCTGGTGAACATCGTACTAATCTGTATGTTTCTCTGTACGACCTTGAAAGAAGAACATATTTCTATTCTAAAAAAAAAAAAAACTAGAAATTTAATAATAGATTTCTTTCGAATGAGAAATAGAACAATTACTTGTTCAATCTTAAACAATGTTTTAATCTTGATCTAACAGCCATCCTGTCCTGACCCCAAATTGTTTCTCTTCCTCTTTTCGTGACGTAATCACGACAAGCGACTATCATTTGATTAGTAATTTTGATCATTAACGAACTAGTTCGTTCTGAAGTATTATAAAATTTCGATACACTGTATATCAATCTTACAGTTTGCAGCAACGATATAAGAGAATCTTTCATTTTCACCTGAAATAATTAATCAAAATCGATGCTTTTTAGGAATCGGTTGATCATCGAATCTTTTTGGAAAGACCATCTTACGGGATCGTCGAGGTATAAACAGTGACAGCATTTTTCTAAGGCCTGAATAAACTTTGCGTTATCTTTTGCCTCGTTGTAGCAATAAGTCACTTCGTTTTCGGTGTCGACCCAGTTTTTAATGTAAGCCGAGCGAACTACTTGCAAGCATAGAAGTGACATTCGCACTTCGTGATCCTGAGAACGAAATAAATTCGTTTATCATTAAATTATCATTACAGATAAAACGTAAAGATATTAGTAAAAAAATATGGAACCTGTAATCGACAAACAAGTTGACTAAATTGCGCTCCTCTTCGTTTCCAATATTCCAATTCTTGTTGCGGTCCGGAATTATCGTTTTCTCTTTTAACTTGCTTACTCTCCGCCATGAAATCTTTTAATTTCTTTATCCATACTTTTACTCTTTCCTCGACTTTAGTGATGGCATTTTCTTGAGATATAAAAACTTTTGCTTCCTCAAAATTATGGACGTTTACCATTATATTTTGACCATCGTCGAATATACTTCCTTCCAAAGCTACGTCCTCGCATACTTTAAGAGAAAGTATTATTATATTTATTTCATATATATTTAAATAGTTGTCGAAATAAAAAAAAAGAAATCATTACCTTTTAAAGCGCTGCAAAATGATCTAAGACCAGGCAACAAAAGAGTTTTTATCATCGGACAATCATCTTCTCCTTCTCCAATGGAATGTGCCAATGCTTCCATAAAAACATTTTCAACGACACGTTGAATCGATGGTACTATACCAATCTTCATAGTATCTATAATGCCTGTGTACAAATCCTTTTGAAATCCTTCTTCGGGTAGTTGTTTTGAAAGATTAATTCTAAGGAATAAATAAAGGAAATAGAATGTAGTTTTTACAACATTAATCAATATAAAAAAGTAAAGTAAATACCGAAACATATAAATACAGATTCCTGTACAAGGCACCTGCCAACCGTCGGTTAAAAAAAGTTTCTTTTTCGTTGCTTCTTTAGTTTCCTTTTGTAATTCTTTTACTTTCGACATTGACGTATTTGGGGCGATTCGAGCACCTGTAGGTTTCGTTTGTACCTGTTAAACCGATGTTAATTCTAATCGTCATGTTACAAGCAATGCAACTTAGCGATTAGTATTACAAACGTGTAAACGTATAAATTTTACCGTATCAAGTGGACGAGAAGGTTCCATTTCAACGACCTCTTGATAAAACCAGACGAGAGTCGACCTCGTGTGAGGTAAAAACAATTGATTGATTTCGTCTAACATGTCGCCTTCGAAAACATGGTCCATTACCTCGTGACGTGTTAGCTGTGTCGCATCCATCAAAAGCTGAAAAGCAAATTCCAAACGAGGATCCATTTCTCCTCGTCTAGCCTTTCTCTCGCATTCTTCGCGGCGTTTCTGAAAAATATCGATCATGAATTGTCAAAAAATTTAGATTAATCCTCTAATTTTATAGAATAAATAAATTAAGAAATAAATAATTGTTTGATTTTAATTTAAAATTCGACCTGAAGAACGTCACCAGAAAATTCATCTTCGCTTTCCTCCTCGGAATTGTCTGATCTATTTTGGACCATACCGGGTCCTTGGACAAACATGTTTAGATAAGTAAGAACCGACAGGTGATCGTGCTCGAGTATCACTATTATGACGACTGAAATCGGAAAGTTTTGCTGGATAGGCGAGGGTTCGAAGGAAAGGGTGGGTTAACAGTATCACTATTTCGTGTCTGGCACCACCCTTCTACGTATCGTTCGTGTCTTTAACGTGGGAACTTCCTCGCGATTCTACCTTTACCAGTCGATATTACAACGTGTTTTTTCTCGCAGCTAAATTTACACAATGAACTATTTGCAAATGTACTTGGTTGTGATTTTTCTTATTTACAAATAGGTGAGCTTAAATATTTGAACTTTTGTTCTCATTAAATTCATTCAATATTAATAAAGTGAATATCTTATTAGTAATTCTTGCTCGGTAGAAATAAAAAATTGTTTTTAACGTTGCTCTCATTGATATATACGTGAGCTTAAAATAATATATAACTTTGCCTGAAATCTTGAATAGAAAGGTCAACATTTTTTTTTTAATAAATTTCTTTACATTTTTCTTAATTGTCTATAAAATCAAATAATATTGCATTATTTCAGGATTATCTGTAGTTTGCATTTATAGAAACTATTAATTCTTAATGAACCGGTTTTATATTGAATTATAAACAAATTCCTGAATTAAATAAATTGTGTGATGCAATTTTTTATATGAAAAATTAAAAAACGCTACTAAAACAAATTTTTTATCTTTGAGTAGAATCTTGAAAGTAGAATAAAGTGCATATATTTCTTATCGATATATATGTCTTTATATTAAGCTATATTAATATATCGTCATATTTTCCTTTCATGAAGAAACGATTAATTATTTGTAAAATATAGAGCGTGCTGTAATAATATTACATGAACCGTGATTAATAACTAAACATAACTATTGATGGCCTTATGATACCATAATATATATCGTACTAACGTTAAAATGCACGATTTTAATCAAAAGCAAATGCATTAAATAAATCGAGCTACTACACGATAAGCATAACTCGGATTAGAAAGTTATCTGTTACTAACATCGAATAATATACTCACGCCACATGTTATATGTACGTAAAACACGTAATATTCTACAGTATTTTCTTTTGAATAACATACGAACGATATGACCTATGTATGGAAGTGTAATTTTGAACGACGATTTGTACATATCTGTAGCACGTAAATACACTTGTGAATACATATTCCCTCTACGCAAATTGCTGACCTATCTCAACTTTATTACGCTCTTCGTTGCATGCGATCGCATTAAAATTTAGCACTTTGTTCCTGTTCTTTAGATAACGTTTAAAGAAAGGAGATCCACTATGAAAGTTCGTAAACAAAACTCGTTCGAAAAGTTTTGCTGAAAAAGTTACGTTTACTTTAACGTTTACGAGATAAGTATTTAATTTCTATAAAACTGTTGCGAATTCTATTTCGTTACTCAATTAGTATAGTCATGCAATAGTTCTACGTAAAATAAATTCGTTGATAATATAATACAAGTCATTAAATCAATTGAATGATAACTATTTTAATATCTAATTGAAAAGAAACATAATTAATTTATTAACTTTCTTACTTTCTTGTCTATATTCTTAATTATTGCTTACTCTGGCTTCTTCCGTGGTTTCGGACATGTCAACAATTTTTTTCGTCGTCCCAGAGCAGAGGAAATCGTCAGAACGATGTACGTCCTTATGCAACTTGCACAGTAATGCGACATTAACTGCGTATCTAAGCCTTACTGCTTGCCCTATCTCTCCCTCTTTGTCTTTCCTCTTCTCCTCCTACCACTCTTACGTATTCTTCTTTTACATTAAAATTATAATTAATAAATCAAACAGATCATCTTTTTATTTGCCAACTTTAATATTCGAATTAAGCTGTCGAGATTTTTTATACTTTTTATTTCATCAAAGCGAACTATTGAAAATAAAGAAAAATAAAAGAAAAAGTAATTATGCAAATTAGGTATGTATTTTTGCAAAAGAGAAAGATTATTCGATATAATCGGATAATAAACGATATTATCGATGACAGAAGATCGTAAATTAGGCATTTTTATATCGGAAATCATTATAAATATACAAAGAAGTTGGTAATGGTTGAAAGCGTGTATTGATTAAAGCTAAAGTATTGACTAATGGCTGGCTGGTAGACTAAACCAGCAATTAGTACCACTCTGTATCAGGCCAAACACATTCGAGAGTAAATCCGTGTTTACGATGTATCCATATAAAGCTGGAGTTTGAATCCTATTTATATAGAGATTATGGTACAAGAACTGCTTTACTGTTCGACGAACATTTGAAAAAGGAATTATTTAATTCGTATTCAAACATTCTATTCAAACATTCTATTAATCAACTTTTTAATATTCGCAATGCGATAATATTAATGATTATTCGAGTTTTAGGCTTTGGAAGTTAAAAAATCAAATTGTTTGTCAATTTATTCCAAAAAAATTAATCGAAGAAATTTTCATTAACACTTTATAATTTGTCTTTAAAAAAAGAACAAATTGTTCATAGGTATATAGAGCATATATATATATATATATATATATAGTTATCGAAGCTTGTAAAAAAAAAAAAAAAAAATCAAAACTATTATGTAGTTAATTTTTACATGCACAAGGCATGGAACTGGTTATGGAAATATATGTTTTGTACCACCAAAGCAGATGTTCTTAGAAAGGGACAAGGACAAAGAGTAGTGGTAAGAAAGGTCAATTGTTCATTGAGTCTGGCGAACAATAGTAAGAGAGAGGAAAGGGAAAGAGACAAAGAAGAAAAGAGAAAGAAGAATCGTGGGATTAGTAGTAGCTATCAAATGAAATCTATGGAATCCCAAGTTCGTATATCTCATTCAATAGTGCTTTTAACTGCTTTCGTATAATTTTACACCGGATATCTATCCATTGATGCATTTGTTGCATCAAGAATACATCGTTCATCCTTTTCGAGGAAGAAGCTTGTTTTCTTCCCCTTCGTTTCGTAGATGAAACGCATACGAGATGAATTACAAATCGATATTTAAATAATTCGTCGTAAATTATTTAATAATTCATTAGGATTTTGACGATACATTTATCTTATATAATATTTTATTGTTTCTCAAAAGTTCTTGGACGATTCGAAAAGAATTTTATATAGTTCTTTTTTGAAGTATCAAGTACGTATATTTTTTTATTTATATAGTTCTTTTAATATTTCTATCTTTAAAATATCAATGTTTATGACTAATCGATATCTCTGATTATTTTTTTTCCTTCTTTTTCATCCAATCTTGGTGGATTTGCGCAGTGCTGCATTTTGTTTCATTCATTTAACATATCGACGCTTTGGCGCTGATAGATAGTGCTTCTTTTCAGTAATACAGTATAACACTCTTTATACGCCTATTCATAGGGCGCGTGACTCTTACTAACACTAAAAGTAAGGTTAAGTTGCTCATTTCTGTTTTTTTAAGTATAGTTTATTGTTTGCAAATTCCATCCCACATCTTTATGTGATATTAATAAAGTTGTTCCTTCGTTATTCCAGTTTAAATATACTTGAACCAGAATTATTATGTTGCCTTCGTTTTTGTTTCACTCTAATTGTCTAATTCAAGATGATAAAGAACAGTAAGTTGGATTATACATTTTGATTTTAAGTTATATGTAAAGTTAAAATTCTTTTATATTATGAAGCAGATACAGAGATGCTCAAATTACAAAAAGAAGAAATAAAAGATAAAGATAAAGAGGAAGAACCGGAAGTTTTGAAGAAACGATATTTTGGTTTTGTAAAAATGAAACATCAGGTTAAAAGATTGATCAATGGGAAATTTGTATTTGATTGAATTATATAAGAGGATATATCAATTGATTACAACAATAAATATGAAGGAAGACACTATATATAATTTTTTAAATGAGGTAATCTTGCAGTTAATGATATAAAGATTTAGAAAGAAGATCTATTAGAACTATTATGAAGAACTATTAGAAAAACGATTTAGAGAAGTTGAGAACAAACAAGAAAAGTAAGTACTTTAATAATTAAAAATAAGTAATTTAAATTTTAATTTAAATATTTTATAGTTTTAAAAACTATATTAATATACTGTTTTAGCTCTTGAAGAATAAGATTTAAAAAAAATGGATCATAAATGGTATAATCTCCATTAGTCTAAGAAGGCTCTTAATAGAAATAATTTAAAAAGATCAGCATATATTTAAAGAGGAACATAATGAAGGAAGGAGATGTATTTCTCCCTATTTAAATATGATTCTGGCACCAGCATGGTATATAATAATAATAATAATAATAATAATAATAATAATAATAATAATAATAATAATAATAATAATAATATTTTTATATTATACTTATCATGGTTCTAAAGGACATACAGTTATTAATTTTTTTTTTATTTTTTCAATGTATTAGCGCAGCAAGTTGAAGAAGAAGCTAATAAGTATCTGCACACATATTAAAGTAGTCTATTAATGGCTACAAAAAAGATAAAATATGATTTGATATTGTTTCTTCTATTATACATAAGGAGACAAAAAATATATGAGCTCTTTAATTATCTCAGGTGAAGAAAATAAAGATTACAAACTGTAAAAACATTGAAGTATCATTAAAATGAGATAATATACAGTTGATGAGGTATGTACTTAAAATATTCTTACAAGAGATTATTATAAAAGTCATTACTTTTTGTGATATATTATAGATAACTTAAGTTAAGTCCAAAAGATCCTAAAAGAGTTTGTCAAATTTAATCCACTTGTAATCACAGCCTGCATATTAACAATAAATGATGCATTGTCTAGTTAAAGTATAAAATATTTTTATATTTATAAATAATACTAAATTTTTCTGCTTAAAAGTTATTAGAGATAATGAATTCATTTCTATAATCACACTATTAACAATGTCATAGAACTATTTTTTTTTTATGATCATGGCGCCGGTGCTGGTGGTAAAGTATATTTTCCATCAATTTTACATTCATCCTCCCAATTATCAGGGATCATTGGTTCTAAGATTTTTATAAATTTATCTATTGGGCAAATCATGGCACATCCAGGTATAGTCATTGGATATGGCTTATGGCTAGTTGTATTTCTTAAGAATACCTTTTATGGAAAAATGTATATAATTTTATAATTGTATTAACAGAAATAATATCTCTCTTTGCAATAATTACCTGAACATTCCAACCATTGTCATCTTCATGAAGTTCTATCAGAGTCATAATGTTATATTCTGGCATTTGATCATGCCAAATGTGTAGTACATCAAGTAAAGTTACTACAGTACTGTCATGTCCTACATACATAAACATTTTTCTTGTTTCAGGATGTAAAGTTCCTTCTTTTTTGGCTATCATATCATAAACGATCTTTTTAAGCAATGGACCGCCTTTAAGCCTCTTAAGCATATCGTTATACGTGTTAAGTTTAAAATCGTACATTGTTAAGGGTAATAATTTATCAGGATAATATTTCTTAGTCCAATCAGGTAAAGTTAAATTCATTACTACCTAAAAGTAAACATTTTTATCTTATTAATAGTTTCTATACTTAACGCTAAACGAGGCAAAGTAACGCATATACAGTTCATAATATTTTTTCTCACGAACCTCTGCTTTTAATGTACTGTACAATGAACTAACATCATCAGGAGATGCAATTGTCATGCCTGTTAAATTTGTTAATTCTTCGTAAAGTTGTTTATTTTCATTTTGCACATTTTGAACTTCCGGTAATTGCAATATAGTGTTACGCGCTTGAGCATATTTCGGGCATGTATTCCATATTAACATGAGCTAAAAATTCGTAAGATTATATAGAATAATCGATAAAAATTCATTAATATATATTAATGTATATCAGAAATAAAAGTGTCTTACGGTATCTTCCGAGCGTCTCTGATAAAATAATGTAACAGGCTGCCAAGGAAAATCAGCTTTGAAAGATTGCTCTTGAGTCGGTTTCCACAGTCCAGCTGCTTCTAACATAGCTGACATTTTAGTACGATCGACAGAGGTACATTGCAAATAAAATATATCAGGATTATAAGTCTGGCCCAAAAATTGATTATAACGTTGTCTTAAAAAGATTCCTTGATTATACTGATTAACTCGACCTAACTAGATTCGTAAAAACATAAGGACGTAATATTTACATGCTGCAAAATTCTAATAAAGAAAAAGCATAATACTAATGAAAAAAAAAGTATTTTTACATTTGTTAATTGGCCCCAACCATATGGTTTCATGGTATCTGTCACATGAGGATCATTTGGATAAGTATCTTGGGGTGCACGTTCGCCATGACGCATGACCTAAAATTTGATAAAAACAATAGTACATTATATACATACACGTATGCACATAAATTGTTTTTTTGTCCATAGTAGAATATAAACGATAATTTTTTTCTTATCGATAATGGTTCTTCGATAAATCAATTTAATTACATCTGTTACGTAAACGAGGCCACGTGGGCTTGCTCATCGTGGAACACGATATTCTACCTTATTGCCGATTCTTATCATTGATGATAAATGGATTAAGATGAGATTATATAGTGTATATGAAAACGCGAGTATAAAACTAATGTAAAAAAAAACAGAAAAAAATGTACAAAATTTTTTAATGGCCATAAAGAAAAAATATATATATATACATTTTCTTTTCATTTGTTGAAAAAAAAATATATATTTTTTCAACAAAAATAAAAACGTAAATATATATATATATATATATATATATATATATGTATATTTATATTTAAAAATATATATATAACATGCGCGCGCGCACATATATATATAGCACACATATTTTTAACAAATTAATTTACGCGTATCACATAATAATCATTGCAATAACGATAAGAAAAGAATTAAATTGAGCACATGTTTTTCATATCTCTAATTTCTTAATCTTCTAAGCATAATATTATCATGCTAAACTTACCACTATAACTAGACGCAAAGTATCTTCGTTAATTTCGTAATTATGTGACGCTTCATTTTCTTTAACATCGCCACTTGAAACAGGAGATTCTGAAATATAAATAGGATTATTTTATAGAAATATGAAGTTATAAGAAAAGTAATTTGTACATTTTATAGTTTCAAGAATTACATTAGCATGATAACACAATTAAAATTCCTTGATGTTCGTAAACTCAACACAATTTCTTTTTAAATATACAAAAAATAATGGTATGTGAAATAAAATTACCTAAAGTTAAATCTAATTTTAAAACACTCAAAAGAGTGAACAACAATAAAAAATTCATGTTAATAATATGAAATGAAGTAAATTATTTTGTGAACAGGCTTCTACTTAACGTCTACGTAAAATATAAACTTTGGAGTTACGCGTGCCGTATACGCGCCAATTGAAGCTTTGAAACAAGCGCAAGTAGATAAGTCGCGCATCCCCACCATACACAAGAAATGACTACACGTAAGGAAAGTTTTGTAATAGTCTTGAGAATGATGAACATAATGTAAATTACTATGTGTTGAGATATACGTATATGTATGTGTACATATTTGTATGTGTATGTGTGTATATATATATATATATTTATATATATTTATATATATATTTGTATTATAAATTATGTTGTCAATAATAAAATAGATACCGAAGTGTAGTATATACATGATATGATAATCTTTTTAAATATATAATATAATTTTTTATTATTAAATTACTACATATGAATTTTATTTTATAATTATTTTTGTTTCATATATACAATGAAAAAATGAAATTCAATCAATATTAGTTAAATGAGATAAGTAATATTACGCTATGTATTGTGTATGATATCCAGATGTAATTAAAAATAATTGATTAGCGATAGTAAGGTCATTATTGCAGTATAAATTGCGTTTTAAACATAGCACAAAGAAAGAATAAACTAATTTTTAAGGCCTTCAAGTTCAAGGTAAAAACTCATTCTCTCTATCCTATTCGTAGTTTCATTTATTGATACAAGGTGAAGTTCATGATTTCACATTGAGATAACATTATTCAGAAAAATATTGGAATGAATCATAAGATTGTAATCATACTTTAATAATAGGATATTTCTGTTTGTTTTAAACGAACGATATTATTGTTGATTTTACACTTTGAAGTTTTTGTGACGTTTAAGTATAATTTAAATATATATATAATTATAAATATTGATAATTACATATAAAACAATATTACCTTAGACACGTTAACCGATAAACGTTTTATCCTAGCTTAAATCAAAGGACAAGAAATTATCTAATTATATATAATACGTCAATATTTTTAAACAAAATAGTAAAAAATTGTATTAGTATTATTGTCGTTCTAATTATCTCTGAAGTCTTATAAAAATATCTTGCTTTTATATATATATACATACACACATACATTGTACCAAATTCTCTATCTTAATTTTATTTATATCATTATTCAATCAAATGTCCTTGCACAAATTGGCACAGATTGAGACTGGTAGATACTAACGTTACACCGTGATGACGATGTAACAAGCCAACTATAATAACGAGCGTTTAATACGAATAATGCGACACTTGCAAGGAGGCGAAGTAAGTCACGTCTCTGACGATTTATTTTAGAGATTGTGTGTATATATATGTGTGTATATACATGCACACGTATATATAATAAATATAAATGTATGTGTCTGTGTGTGTGTGTATCGCGTAGTCTCTCTTTCGATCGTCAAGGGCAACGGACAATCAAATTTTTCAATTGTTTTCTATCGTAAAGATAGAAAGCGGAATCGTTTTTTAGAATGAGCTCCTTTTGGATAATTATCTATCAGTCTCGATTTCTCTTTGCTTGACTTGCGTCCTTTTTCTTGAATCACAAGACTTTTTTCATAAAGAAAAAAGAAGAAGAAACGAATAAAGCGTAAGAGCAGCATATGATAGCTCTTAGATGAGGTTTCCCATAAATATAACATATACATACTTAGATAAAGAAGAGAAAGAAGAAGACAACGTCGAAGATCGCTCGAAGAGAGAAGAACAAAGTTTAGAGTGAAGGAAAAAAATCGTTTCAGCCGTGGATCACATAAACGAGGGAAGCCAAACGACGGTGCCCAAACACCGAAATGCTCGTCGCAAAAAAGCGAAAAGCGTGACCAGTGATTCGAAGGTTTATCTAAAATTTAATTTTTATATACACACAAGGACAGTTTTTATGTCATTTAAATATCCATTAGATTCTGATGGAAAAGAGTTTTTTCTTATGTTTTTCAACATCTCCTCAAAATATGACAATATAATAATAATAATAATCGTTTTTCTGGATTAACTGTTTGTATGACATATCATAGGCGAAGATCATGGCAAATCCTTGTGGGGAATTCCGCAAGGATATGCAAAAACGTATCGCGCCAGCAGGTCCGCAACCGGCTGTATTACCGGCTTGTTCCATGACGACGATTCAAACTCAAAGTGCACCAACAACGCCAATGCGACCACGATCACTTTATACGACTCACAGTTATCACGCGCAGACCGAGGACGCTAACTTTCAAGTATGTATATTCATACCTACAAGTTTCACTTCTCTTTTTTCTCTGCTTTTTTGTCTTCTCTACCGTCTATTGGAAGCCGCATTCTCGTGTTTCCTCTTTCGTAATCGTCCGAGAACGAACTTTCAGCGATACAGTGAATTTTCCAAGTACTTCGAAACACCACCAGCGGATCAATGGACTAGTATGACGGGTGCAACTACTTATTCGAATTCGGCGGCGATTTGGAGACAGCCAAGAAATCCTAAAACGATTGCAACTCCTTATTACGCGACTGAGGAACCCTGTGTTTATACGGAAAATTGGAGAGAACATGAAACAGATGCGGGTACCGGAGGTGCCATCACTACACCACACGGTACCATCTCCTTGAGACTCCGCAATAGGATTCGAGTTGACATGACTGTTGATCGTGCTGTGAGAGTGATCAATTTTAAGGTGCGCTTATCATTTTGTAAAAATTTTCATTTCGGTGATATCGACGAACAGTCCTCACTCTATGATGATCCCTTATAAATTTTACGATGATTGTATTAACGAAAAGAGTATTGACACGATAGTTACATATATCTGTTACATCTTTCGTCAGTGCAGAATAATATCGTGCTTTCCTTAAGTTGTTCTGGAACAGCCTCTGCATTACTACATCCGAATGGAAGAATATATCAATATGGATCGCGCGTTGAAATTCTGGCTCACGATACGCATGGCAATAATAAGTTAGTTATCTTTGAAAGATTATAGAAAAAGAAGGACATTATCATTAATTACAATTATAATTTTTACTGGTTCTGATAGATACGCAAAGATGTGGTACAAGGGTGTCAGTTTTACGTGTGAACAATGTGCTCTTGTATATTTAGTGGATACAGCAGGAACTAGAACGACTACTGACTCGTTTTTGGACATGAGTCAAGTATATAATAGATTAATTATCTTGTAAATTTAGCGATCGTAGTTATATCAGTCATTCATTTTTATACTATTTTAGGACTTTTCTTTAAATGTTTTTTACTCCGGCTCGCGACATGGATCAACGTGCTTACAAGAAGCGGCTACAGTTCTCGGAGCTTCTCAATATTGGATTACAGATGAAGGTGTTGAAAATTGGATCATCAATAATGTTAGAATTTCTCAGACTCCGGATGGACTTGTCAGGTATTTTTAGATAATTGTATAAATCCATTAAAAAGCGTATGCAAATATAATTAATCGCAATAAATTCTTTACAATTTTTAACAGAATTGGACGTAATAGCAACAAATATCAGCTACGAACATCACCTAGCAATGGAACTGCATCCTTAACAACTCCGTTTCTACATTGCACGGCCTCGTTGGGTCAAACGTCTCATTTATTTGTACGCCGAGGAGAACGGCGCATGCATTATGATGGAACAAGTTTCATTGTACGCAATGCAGGACACAGTGCTGGATTTGACGACAATGACCAATTAAAAGTCTATTGAAAAGTTTGACTATTTATTCAATGTATAAGATTATACTTATTAATTACCAATGTAGTATAGTCGATAATTAAATATATTTATCGCTTAAAGCTGATCGATAAATAACATTAAAGAAATTTTTATAATAAAAAAGCAGTAATATGTATGCAACATACGTAGATATGTTTATAAACATATGTATGTATATTTGCGTATATAATTATAATTATAATATAAAAAAGATGAAACGCGAAGATTGCATATTATTGCAGTAAACATTTTTTTTACTTGACATTTAATTGAATTGCATTTGCAACATGTTTAGGAATTTAATTTAATTGCTTTATTGTCAAAAACAAAAATATGTGAGACATTATCTCTAAAAATATGAAATCTTAGTATATTCAAGTATGTAATTTACTATTATTTTTTGCACTTATTAATAAATATATAAAACATTATGTATTGTATCTTGTTTTATAATTTATAAAAAGTACAATTTTATTAATTATAGACAATTATGCTATATGATACTTATAGATTATTTTACTATGCAATTTATTTGATAAACTTTCATTATCACTCTGAATAATATTTAATAGTAATGCAGCACTTGCAAATTTTCTTAAATAAGAATTATATAAATCTCTCTGATTAAAATATATATATGTAAAAATATATTTAACTTGTACAGTAAAGCTTAGACATACTGGATACCATTATGGTCTTGACTTTTTATGTTACATATGTAAGAAAATTTATTAAAATCAATGAAATTTATTTGATCATTGTAAAGCTATAGATTAAGAAAACGTTAAGTTAATAATATGAGATGATTTATCTTGTTCATAAAATCATAGGTGATCGAAGCGCTACCTAGTAGTACATTCGAAAGTTTCATCATTTATAATGAACACGATGTAATACTACAAATATCCAGGAGCGTTACAAATACTGGGCCGAAAGGGGCTCCTGTAAAATGTCGGTAATACAGAGATATGTATTACCATTTATTTGGCAACGCTATAAAATCTTTAAATATAATGAAAATCCTGCCATGAAACGATAAAATAAGTATTGGAACCAAAAGATATGTTCTTACAATGCAATTCATGATTAAATAATCGATGCATTATACGAAATATCGAAGTTTCTTTATCTTTAAAAATTTAATAAAGTGCACACATGTTTTGCACGTCTCTGATGTATTATTGTATAATTGCAATTAGTATTATATGAATTACGATTAATAAATAAATATAACAGTTGATGCCCTTACGGTGTCTTAATATTTCAACTTTAAAATGCACGATTTTAATCAAAAGAAAATGCATTAAATAAATCAAGCTACTGCACAATAAGCAGAAATCAGATTAAAAAGTTATCTTTCACTAAAATCGAATAATACATTCACGTCATATGTTATATATGACTCGCAGTACGTAATATTCTACAATATTTTTTTCTGGGTAACATAAGAACGACATGACGTATATACACAGGTGTAATTTTGAATGACGATGTGTGCACATTCATAGCGCCGTAAATATACTTATGAATTCATATTCCTTTTACGTAAATTGCTTCCTCATCTCAACTTTATTATACTCTTTGCTGCATGCGATCGTATTAAAATTTTGCATTTTGTTCCTGGTACGAATAGATTATTACTTAGAAACGTTCAAAGAAGAGAACCACTTCCTGTGAAAGTTTGTAAATATAACTCGTTTGGATGTTTTGTTGAAAAAGTTACGTTTACTTTAACGTTTACGAAATAGATACTTAATTTCTGCAAAACTAATGCGAATTCTATTTCGTTACTCAATTAGTATACATCGTAGAATAGTTCTACGTAAAATGAATTTGTTTTAATGAACTCCAGTTATCAACCAGTTATCTGATAACTATTTTAATATGGAGCTAAAAAGAAACATAATTCATTTATTAATTTCTTCGGTTTCTTATCTAAATTTTTAATTTTTGCTTATTCTGGCTTCTTTCGTAGTTTTGGTGATGTCAATAAAATTTTTCGTTGTCCTAAAATAGAAGAACTTGCTAGAACGATGCATGAAATTTTAACATAATGTGTTCAGCTTTTGTTCTCCCATTCCTCTTCTGGGTTCCTTTCTTTCAGTACAAATCTATAATTAGTAGATAAAGTAAATCTGTTTAATCCAAATATTTGCCGACTTTAATACTTAGCTATCAAGATCTTTTTTTTTCTAAACATATTGTTCGCATGCTTTTTATTTCATATGAAGTATTAAAAATAAATAAAAATAAAAAAAAGATAATTACGTAAATTAGGTATCTATATTTCTCCAGTAGAGAAGATTACTCGATAATAAATGGGTAATAAACTGTATTATCACTGACAGAAGATCGTAAATTAGATAATTTTATATCAGGGAACTATATAGGTATATCGAAAGCGTTGGCAGTAGTTTATAACGTGTATCGACTAACGTGAAGTATTGACTAATGGTTGGTTGGTGTGTCGAACTAGCAAGTAGTACCACTCCGTGTCAGGACGGACACACTCGAGAGTACGTCTGTGCTTACGGTGTATCCGTGTAAAGCTGGAGGTTGAAGCGTATTTATACGGAGGATGCGGTACAAGAACTGCTTCATTGCTTGACCTACATTCTTTGAATAACGTCTGAAAAAAAGAACGTTCGATTCGTACATAAACATTCAATTCGGCTATCGATTAATTTTGTAGCATTCGTGGTACGATACTATTGACGATAATTCGTGTTTTGCACTTTGGAGTCTAAGAGGTCAGTCAGTTATTTTAGAATAAACTGACGAATCTTTTACAATCCTGTCGAAGCAATTTTTAATCAGACTTAACAAACTTTCCGCGTAGTAACGATCGAGAAACGAGGAGAAATATGGAGTAATACTTTGGTAACAATAAATCTCTGCTGACGATATGAAAGATCGATAACCGAATATATCGTTCGAGGTTTATGAAAATTCGGGAGGTGGGATTAAAAAGAATAATGAACGAAACGTCTAGTTGCATGACACAAAAGAATGACATTTTTGTTGCATCTATGCCCTCGCTGTTTATTATTTGGAATCTTCTTTTCACTATATTCTAGATTCTAGGACAATAATCATTAATATTGTACCATTATCATCTCGCGTCATTCACGCCAGAACACAGCATCTTTGTGTACACATCATTAATTTCGGACGACCGGGATTGCTTCTAAGTCCATCGTGATAAATACTTTTCCATAATCTTTAATGTTCACCAAGAATTTTAGGGTGGAGGCATACCAATCATCGAGCCGTTGTCGTTCCTTGTTTTCCCATTCCATCCTTCCAATATCTACGTCTTTATATCTTAAGATGCTTCCACCCTAAGAAATCTTTCATTACGATTACACATACACATATATCCGTGTAAAAGACAATATATTTGATGATTCAAACGCAGACGAAAGCTTTACGTAGGTCTGCAAAAAAAAGTCGACCGATCACATGATAGCATAGGATCGAGTATCGAATATCCCTTTCGTTATCCTTCGCACGATCGACGAAAGCTTCCGACTGGTGTGTCGATTTCGTTTGCATCTGTGTATTCAATCCTATCACAACTGCAAAACATTCCCGATCAATCGCGTTGCATTTCAAAGCATAATTAATCGCTTAGTCAGTGTGATGATGTTACTTTAAATGCTTCTTGGCGATTAATAAGAAAGAATCTTACAAAGCAGCGGCGAATAAGTTCGTTGCTTCGCTAAATGTTCGATTATTAATCGAAATGGGTATTTGTCTGTCAACGCGCAAAAGCACTGATTCTTGTTTTTTTCTTTTTGTTATTTTTTTTTCTTTTTTGCTTTTTCTCTTCTCGATCTTTAAGTACCGAACACCTTTGACAAAAGTGTTTTCTATTTTATATTTTTTCTTTTTCTTCGTCGCAAAGGCGAAATAAATGATACCTACTCGATAACCACACCGAGTCGAACATTACAACACGTTATTACGAATACGTACGAGTGATCGATCAACGTATGCTCTGCTTTTTTTTTTCTTTTTTGTTCTCTTTAACAACCGTTTAAAACATGTAATAACAGCACGTCCATTGTGAGGTACGTTAGAAAACTAGTACAAAACTAGCAGCTAGGTACAAAAATGTAATTAATCGTTAATAATGGAGGCCGCCCGGGAAACTGCCAGGGACCAGCTCCTTCCTTATTTTCCCCCTCCACCCTTCATTCATCGAGTTAATCATTTGCATCGTACTCCCGGTGAATGGTTGCAACCCTACGGCCCTCCGTTCTCCTGCAAACTCTTCTTTTACTCCTCTTTTTCTTCTCTCTCTCTCTCTCTCTCTCTCTCTCTCTCTCTCTCTCTCTCTCTCACTTCTTTCTTTCTTGCGTAGCCATGCATGAATTTTTGCTCTCTCTCTCTTTTCTCTCATTTTTCTCTTGCACGACTTCGCGATCTCTTTAGAATCTCGTTATCGCTGAGGATAATAATACTGCTCAATTTTTGGCGACTTTACGAGTGCAAAATGGTACGAGAGTCACGATTAGTATAATCGGTAAGAGCTAGAACATCGAGATTTTTGGATAAAAACGTGGAAATAACAATTATTTGAAAGTTATCGTAAAAGAGACAAAGAAGGCGATTCAGGCTTGTTATCTTTTTTTAAAGCGAAGGTTTACACACAGCGATCCAATTGTATAGATATATATCGTTAGAACGATACTCTTTTATGCCCATTTATGTTGGAAAATTTATTCGAAGAATCTTCTTTCTAATAACGTGACTACCTCGAATCAATATGCACTCGAGACATTATTAAAGTACAAGATTAAAGCTTATAATAACGAATCCAAATGAAAAAGAATGCAATCTTACGCGATCCTACTTGTTTCACGTGGACAGGCATCGGGTATAAAGTATTTTATATGCTCAATCAAATCCGACTAAACGTCGACGTTCAACCATGTCGGTAAGCAGCGAGAAAGTGTTATGCGTCGAGCGTTTTTTAGCTTTACAGTGCTTATATCACTTTTATCACGTGTCTTCTAATTTTATCAATGTATGTCATTTCTAAAAAATATTTATTTATTAGATCATATCGATTCGGCGTCAAATTTTAGCCGAATAATGTCATCTAAACGATTTTTTGCTACGATAAAATAAAGAATTTTGTTTGATTCTTCTCTATATTTATATCGGTAATACACAGTGATGCCATAAACTCATTTCCCCGTTTCTTTTTGGTTATCGCACAAATGCATTTTTAAATGCACTCATTGCAAATACCTTTAATAACGAGAAAACGTTGCTTATTTCGCATATTTATCTACGACTCGTGTGTGTACTCTAGTCGTTCTAGGCACCTTAACCCTTTAATTATTAATTTAAATTTATCAAAATTTTATGATATGTCCCGAACGGGTTTAACGTTTTTGATTGCTCGTCTTGAAGGGGTTCGCGTAAAATCGAACGCGTTATCCTAGAAAAAATGACATTCTACCGATTAGGATAGAACGTTTGAGGAATTCGTCCGTGCAAAAGGAAAAAAAGATCAGAAGAAAAAGACCTCTTATATTACCAGACATCGATTGGCGTCTTAAGTTTCCTTTTTTTTTAAAGGGTTAATGTTTGTCGTTTCTTTTTCTTTTCTTTTTAATGCAGAAAAAATATTCTTAAAATTGTAAAGTGCCGAAATTTCATTTTCGAAAAACTGGTGAGATAATTCGAAATGAAAGAACGTTTTTCGCGCGGCGATAGTTGAGCGCTCCCGTCGAAAGCCTATTTCTAGCTTTCTAGCCTAGTTTAAGCAGGAGCGTTGTGTCTTTTCTTTCTCGCAATTGTACTTTTTTTACATTTTGCCATATTATTTATGTGTACATATATATATATATCGACAATTTATTGGAAGATAATTAAAAGTTTGAGTTCTTCCTTTTTTTTTTCGATCGATTGAAAGTACAATTACGAGGCAGAAATAACGAGGGCCGAAGGGTTTTTTCGTTTCGCTCGACTTTTTAACGAAGCGATCGATGAGATTTGTTATTTCCATTTAAATACGGAATTTCTTACAAGTGCTTTGTCAATCACGTTGCGACACTAAATCTTGATCAAGTTGATTAGCCAAAAACTTGAGGCCACGGCCGCGATTAGATAAACATTATTCGCAACATGTAGAGAATCGAAAATGTCATCCTTCTTACGACTTATGGGGTCTACCATTCTTCGATACAAAGATATCGACTGACAATCCATTTCCTTTCTTTTATTTACTTACTTTCAATCACCTTTCAATCATAATGCGATAAGTGGACGTTATATATTCGTACTGAGAGAAATATTAGTCGATCGGTTTCGTTTTTACCTGTGCGATGTGCGATGTTCGATGCGAGGATCATTTTTTTTTTTTTATTAGGAAGAACAATAACGTATTTACGACCCCATAAATCGAGAAGAAAACTAACGACAGTCCAACTATGTAGATCGTGAGAAGGTCTGCTAAAATTTCAGATTTCTGCTATCTCTTGGTAATAGCACCAGAAGGATCGATCGTGAGATTCCATTAAAAACAATGCGTTTACCAATGATTTTAACATTTAAGTAAACGCTAACATTTTAAATAACATTTTATGTAGATTTGGAAAAACTCTACTCGGTCAAGGCTTAAAATCTCTTAACGTAAGTTCTACACATCGATGTAACAATATGAATTTTATAGTCGAATTTATTTCGACAAACCATGTGCATCGATTGTCTACCACGTAGAATCGTATCTAAATTCAAAAAGACTCAGAAAGGAGTTAACTCAATAGATAAGATTTAATCTAATGATAATGATTATAAACAAATACTGGACTTAATAAAAGATTTTCCATAAATACTTGTGAAGCTATTAGAATAATATGCAAACGTATTTATGTGTGCGAAGATATATACATATCACACACATATAAATAACTATATTCAATCGACGTTTTCTATATTCGTCGAACTATGCAGACCATTTCACCGATCGTTCGAACGTAGAAGAGAGAAAGAATAAGGAGAATTAATCGTATTGAGCATCGATAATAAGAGAGGAATCGCGTTAAAAAATACGTAAGAAAGTAACTACGGATTCTCTTGATTCGACGTGTTTTTTTTTCTGTGACATCTTTTTACCTAGTTATTTTCTTTTTTTTTGTAATTTTTATTTTTAGGGGCTTTCTACGGGCGCGCACTTTAACGAGAATGATCGCATCTGCACGTCGCATTTGTAGAGGCATCTCCATTAATTGACTAGATTTTTATCGTTTCACCCTCTCTACAAATCTCTCTTACCATCTCCCTATTCCTCTCCCTATCTCTTTCGCTCTATCTCTATCTCTATCTCTATCTCTCGTTATCCTTTTTTTCGTAGCTCGCGCGACAGCCATAGTAACTTTTTGTTTCATTTAAATAGACTACAACACTTATTCAGCATGATCTTACAATTTAGAATAGGCAACAACTAATTTTTAAATATCGTTAAACGAATTTATGTTTCCTCATTAGTATTTCTTTTTCCGTTTGATTATGACACGTTCGTACGTTTCGCGTTAAGAAAATGATTACTTTAAAATCTAAATATTCGGCTCTAGAATTTCCGAAGGATGTGAGATTATATTGAAATATCTTCACAGTTACGACAACAACGTAAAAATGTAGTCGTCCTTTCAGGTACCGTACGCATAAAAGGATCCTTTTATTCAATTAATTCATTCTCATTTTTTCATTATTTCATTTTTTTGCTCGTTTCTTTTTTTTTTCTATTTTACTTTTTCTTTCTTTTGACATATTTTGACAATAGCGAGTTACGGGATCGACATAACGTATTATCGAGAAAAAAATGTACTAAAAATGTGAAAATTAACCAAATTACGATATTATCCTTCAACCTCGTTCGTCTCTATTCTCTCGTTTATGCTTATCGTAAAATGAAAAGAAAAAAAAAAAAAGAAAAATCAAATGAGTTAATGCAGTGTTCGTGTGCCGATTCAAAAACAGCCATAATTAGATCTTCTCTCTTATACACCGTACTGTATCTTCTTTTTCTTTTTTTGTTATTGTTACAAGCTACCGTATATAATTATACTTTGGTTTTAAAAAGGCTAGTATTTTTTTTTTAGAAAAATTGACTCTATCTGGTAAAATATCATTACGAAAAAAGCAAGATCTTATCGAACGACGTCGACGATATTTTTTAAATACGTGCGATCGTAGTTCAGTCTATGCTCGTTTATTGAAGTTTCTCGTATAACAAATCGTCGAGCATGAACGCGTGCACGTGACATCGTGCGTGCGAGTAGGATGATCTTCGTTGTATCCAGAAATGCGTAGAGATCTTTCTTAAAACACTGTACTGACGCAAACGTGGAGCTGCAAGATCGCGACCGTTTTTCGGTTGAGCCCGAATAACACTTAGGAATCACTTTGATTGTCTACGATCGTAAAAGAATGTAGTTTAAAAAAATATACATATATAAT
Source organism: Vespula vulgaris (assembly GCF_905475345.1). Lineage (NCBI taxonomy): Eukaryota > Metazoa > Arthropoda > Insecta > Hymenoptera > Vespidae > Vespula > Vespula vulgaris. The sequence continues at coordinate 3,753,997 of NC_066594.1, forward strand.
TATATATCTTTTTCCGAATTTACCGTGTATCGTTAAATCGATCGACGATAAAATATTTAACAGGTTGAATGTCGAACCGATTTTGAGAAAATCGATATATTCATCCAATATCTTTCATAATTTTTCATAGATAAAATATATAGGATAATTCATTGTTATATTTTTTTATATTAGACTTTCTTTTCTTATTGAGAAGTATAGTTTTAACTTTTTATATCTCAAAAAAAGGAAATTTAAAAACGGTTTAAAATGAACTTTGCAAAATTGAGTGCCGAAAGGATATTAAATGCGACAAATCACATCTTGATCATCGTTAATTGCAAGATTCGTCGTATATAGCCGTGCTGAAAATTCGTGATAATTCATGTTTAAATGAGAACCGAGCGGACGTATCGATAAAGGCTGCTCTGGAAACGGTTTCACGGATAATACGTTATACGTTCAACGAAACGTACGTAATTCGCTGTGTATCTGCGTGCTTCACGCTCAACCGCGCGAACGGCGACTGAACGGATCGAGTATTATTTTTTCTCCTTCCCCTTTCGCTTTTTTTCCTCTCTTTTCCTTTTATCGAAGCCGACGTAGTTCGATATTTTGCACGCGCATTAGGTCGGTCTTGCTTCGCTTGCTCTCTCTCCTAACGGCTTGCGAGGATGCAGTTCCACGTTGCTTCTGTGCACAACGTAGACCGTGATTGAACAAATCTGAGCCTGATGTGTGGCTTTTTTCACGCTTTGAGGAGTAAAAGAAGAGAAAATGCATCGACGGTCGTCGTTCCGGGTATGACAACGACCTTGACTAGTTTAAAGAGCGCACGCTAGGAAAAACGGGAACGGGAGCGAATGGGGGAAAAAAGATGAGAGAAAGATGAGAGAAAGATGAGAGAAAGATGAGAGACAGGGATAGAAAAAGAGAGAAAGGAAGAAAGAGAAGAACAGAGAGAAAAAGAGAGAGACAGAGAAAAAGTAAAAGAGGAAGCTTGAAAATAGGAAAAGCTGGATGCTTTAGGAATGCGTCGCGCGTAAAGGTAGGAAAGCAATCGTCGTTCTCGCGTAGGCGTTTCGTTCAATTTTTAGTCGTCGTCGTCGAGGCCGAGAAGCTCCGGCGGAAGCATTCTGTGTCGACAGCACACCGTCAAGCAAAGAACACGCGCAGCGAGCCGAAACTGAGGACTGAGAGTTCCGAGGACGATCGCCTTCCAAAAACCGTTTGTCACCCCTAGCCATACCACGGCAAAGTGTAGAAACGGTACCTGCAGAATACAAAAAGGTTGATGGAAAGATCAAAGAAAAATATGATCGTATACTTCTATGTAAGGGAATAATAAAAAAAAGTCAAATTGTAAATTTCAAAGTTTTCTTGGTAGCTTTTCTTGTGATACTTTACGTACGGTCAATCACAGGAATATCTTTTTTCTTTTAATTAAATAACTTTTTCCAAAGCGAAAAAAAAATTTGAAAGTTTGAGTAGGTAAGGAAAAGTTAGTGTGCTGTATGAGGAATGTTTAAAAGTTAAAAAGAGATTTCTTCTGTTGTGATAGCGATGGAAAAATAAAGGATATACTTTATCAAAAGTTTTTTGTCGAGTATTTTTATAAAAAATATTATTGTAAATATTAGTATCGTATACTACATACTTTATAGAATAAGAATTGTGAATTTGCAACATTGAAGATTCGAGCAATAATCTCCATGTAATTTAGAAAATGCGATGCTTTTTAAGGGCGATTACGTTCTAAATTTTTCACGGTTGACATATTACGTTCTTAAAAAAAAAAGAAAAAAATAGCTACCCATCTTTGAAAATTACCATGCGAGGTAAATATCTATATCTACACGTTATTTTCCACCTTTAAGAATTCTCTGTTAACCTACTCCGCCTCTTAAATGGTCTGACCCAAATTTTCCGAGGTAGTCGTTAAAATTCTTTTCTTTTTATCAAGTGTATCCATTGTATCGTTCTCATTCGTTAAACGTGCGACCATTCGTCTTATAATAGCAAGCTTTCAATGTGAAAATCTTACAAGTAGCCAAGAATTCGTACAGTGCTCGCTTGTGTATCCAACGAACAAAGGAATAGAGGCAAAAGAGGGAGATGAGAAGAGAAGAAGAAGAGAGATGAAGCCTTTAAGAGAAAAAAGAAAAAAAAAATGAAAAAAAATGAAACAGTACCTGAGGAGGTCCGTTAATGACAGCATATATTCTGACTCCTGCATAGGGTGCCCAGGATATCCAGAAAGCCATCACCAGGACGAAGGACATGATGTGGCTCGGGTTACTCAAATTTTCGGAAAGCGCAGTAGCATATTCCTTGTCGTGAATCAGTACGCCCGATTTCAGTCGTCTCATCATCGAGAAGATGTAGAAATAGGTATAGACGATGGTGATTACCGATGGTCCTAGTACGAGGATCGACAGGGTGATAGTGTAAGCGGCCATGTTGCCCCAATCGAGCATGCAGATGAAAGCCTCGCGATCAAAGATCGGCTTGTTAAAGCCGAGAAGAGGCGGACAGCACATCATGGCAACGCTGATCCACGTAAAGACCATCCAGCATTGACATCGAGTTTTCGTCTGAACGGTCTCGTATCGGAGTGGTTTCCTGTAAAGATTATTACAAAATAATTGTCATTATTTTTCTATTAACAGTAGAAAGAATAAAAAGAATTCATAAAAAAAAACTGATCATTTAAATTTGTTAAATGAAATTGTTATTTGACGATTGGATAAGTCAAGAAAAAATATGTTAGATTCACCTGATGGCTAGGTAACGATCGACGGAAATCCACATGAAGGTATAGACGGATACCGCCCAGAGGGTAACTTCGAGATATCCGACCAGACGACACACGATGTCTCCGTAGACCCATCTTCGCACCAAAGCCGGATATACGGAGAGCGGAACCACTAGCAGACCGCAAAGAAGGTCCGCTGAAGCCAGCGACAGCAAGTAGTAATTTATCACCTCGGAGGGACCTGTGCGAGGTATTATCTTCTTAGAAACATTTTTCAAATGTTGTTGTACTTTTTACAACGTATATATATATATATATATATATATATATATATATATACTTATTTATAGGAGAGCAGTATATTACAACATGCTGGTATACTGTGAACTCTTGCAATCTCTTACAAAATTATTTATTATTCCACTTGCTTAACTTTCTTTTTTTCCCTCGTTGATAAATTCGTCTAAAGCTAATACGGTCGAACGCTGTTGCGAATCGTGTAAACTGCATTGCTTTTATCTATGTAGCTCATTGGCCGACAACTTACCACGGAAATTGAGGTATGTGGCGATGATGAGGAGATTCGAGAGGATGATGGCGACACAGACCACGAAGATGAGGCCTGCCTGCATGAGAGCCTCCAGCGAGGGCTCCTCCATGCCGCCACCCTTTCGAGCTGCATCCCCCCACCCGCCCTTCTAACTCCTTTTACCCTTCTTTACGGCCTTCTTTCTTCACGAAACCCTCTCTCTCTCTCACTCTTTCTCTCTTTCTCTCTTCTTTTCTCTTCTCCTCTTTCTCTCTCTCTCTCTCTCTTTCTCTTTCTCTTTTGCTCGTTCACTCTCTCTTTTCCTCTCTCTTTTTTTCTCTCGTTTTTCGATCTTCTACGTCCGTCGTTCCACTTGACTCAAACCTTGGAGCCCTTCATGCGATACAGTCCTCGGCAAACGGTTCACATCTTCGACGATCTTGTTGAAGAATCGATAGAGTAGCATCGCTGTAATGAAAAGCGCGAATTTATTGATGTTTAATAATCGACAAATCGAAGCTGAAATGTTTTTATACACGATTATAATATATCAAAAATCACCATCTATTAAAATGATGTAGTCAGAAACAAGATAATGTTTCATATTTCATGTACATAAGAAAGTTGTCAATCAAACAGTGTAATCGTAAACTGTGGAAGCTAAGAAAGAGGAAGAAAATTCTATTCGTTTGAGAATAAGATGAATTTAAAGAAATCGCTGATATCAAATCGTCTCGTGATTTTGATAGAAAAAATCTTCCATACGAAATGATGAACGATGACGAGGTAAATTTTTTTTCGTATTCTTAGGAAAAGCCACGTAGCTTTCTCCTCTTCGCGACACGTCGTATGGCTTACACGCGCTTACCCTCCGCAGATATCGACCGCCATTCATAATTTAGCCCAGTCGATTCTGAATGGGGGTATATTATGTAGTATAGCGTGGCAGATATGTGTTGCCTCCTTTTCTCCGAATTTAAGTGGAACTTCTGGATTTTATACGAAGCCGTATGATCTGTCGTAATATTTCATTTCTAGCGAACGTTCAACTAACTTCTTCGTTTTCGATTCAATAATAATCTCATCTTTTCAGATCAAAATTCTATTCACAAAGGAATAGTTTTTAAGATTAACTCCTTAACCTCAGATGACGAATCTGATTCGTTATGGTTATTTAATGCCAAATCTAGATTCCATTTATACAAATACACTTGTCATAAGGTTTGTAATATTAATCGCATTCATATGAAAGATAATCCGAATTAAATTCTACGTCAAAAGGTTAATTTGGATATAAGAGGACAACTTTTGATAAAACGATTTTGGATTTAAAATCTTTATCTAAAATAAATACTTCTTATCGAATTGGTTTTCTCATTGATTTAATTCCTGTACAAGTACAGACTTGGCTAAAAGTTCTGTAGTTTTATTATCTGAGAAAGGATTAACTTAAAAAGTCTCGAAGAAGAGTAATTGATTTTTATAATAACCCAGCTAGAAAGTTTTGACCAAATCTGTATTAACACTGTGACATTTTGTAGAAACAAGTAAAAGTTTTCTACTGGAAACGACCATTTCGAGACTTTACTATTTTCCGTTCTTTTCTTTTTTTCTAGGTAAGTGCCTTTTCGTGGTCACGATAGGAACGAAATAAATTTGTCGATAACGACTTGTTAAGAAAATCTTCGTGCATGGCGTCACGCGATACTCGCGTCGATCAAATACTGTTATGTGAAAAGCTGCTTAACGAAGTCTTCGAGGTATAATGTTGAAATTACAAAGTTACTTTACTCCCTTTCTTCTCTTTTCTCTCATTGTAACTTTTTTATCTTGCGAATAGTCTTCCCTTGCACGTGACTCTATCAAGGTTCTTTATTCAAAGGTAAAATATAGATCGAGCGAATCAGTCCTGTAATTTAAACTTTCATTACCTTCATCTCGGACAATGAACTCTCAAAAAAGTATTCTCGATTTCAGTTAAGATAAATTTAACTCGAATTCTACCATCTTTCGTTTGCTTATATATTGTACAGGATGCTTACACGAATAGTCGTTGGAAAGATTTTTCACCGAAAGATTCTCGGATCATTATCTGCTCCGTTAATGTATCATCAGAAAACAATCGATTGAGAAAGTTATCATGTGACAGATAAGAGGTAAGTGATTATTAAAAGATAAGATAGCATGATACGATGTTCCTTGGTAATACAAATATTTTGCATATATTTGCAAATATTCGTAAAACATTGGCCATTGAGATTATAAAACATGCTGTTAGATAATATAAAAATGAAAGCGGCCATGTTGTACTCTGTAAAATCAAATTAATCTGTATTGTTGACGATATTATCTCGGAAATTACTTTAAAAACGCGTTTAATAACTCGATTGGCAAATTATAATAAAATTCTCGAATTACGAGGTATTGTTTTATTTACAGGAGAAAAATTCCATCGAAATACCGAAGAGTAACAAAGCGAATTCCAACAAGCGGCATCGCTATTCCAGCAAATTTTTGTCCATCGCTTTCTGATCGACGCAGCGATAAAAGTGCTCGATTGCTGTGAAAGAGCCGCGAAGAAAATTTTTCGTGTATTGCGAGATAAAGCGTTCCTTTGAATACGGCCGATAAGACGTCAACCATGATTTCGTGTCCTGCGTGCAGCGATTAAAGTCGAGTAAAAAACCGGCTCGGCGCCAAAGTGCTATTGATGACGGCTCGCCAACGATGCCGCATAAATAAGAAACCCCTTCGTTAATTGCTCCTTCTTACTTACATTCTACAGCGACGTACGATCGAATTCGTATAATACAGGAAAAAAAGTATGAGGAAAGAAAATCGAACTTAATCAAGGCACATTTTTTAAAAAGTCCGCAACTATTTCAATTCTTTTTTCTCTCTTCTTTTTGTTTCAAATTCTTTTCATCCGTTTGTTTTACATTTGTTTTTTGTTTTCATAGAATAAATCTATTTGCATTAATATTCTTCACACGTGAATTATCTCAGTTATCAGTAATATTCCATTAATTAACCAAACATTTGCTGAAAGATGCGCGTGTTCGTAATGTCTTTTGCCTTCATGCTGGCTTGTACGAGGTTCACGCACGCCTTTCTATATATGAATAGCATGCGCTCTTTTCGTATCGTAAATATCAATTTTCGAACGTTTGCGTTGGAAAGTAGATCAAAGGCAACGTCGAAGGAAAGAAAAGAGGGTGAAAGAGAAAGAGAGAGGAAAATGTGACAAGGGTTGAGTTGTTGAAGAAGAATGTCAAAGGCAAAATCGGAAGCGATCTAAGCATACGACACGATATACGTACGTATATGCACAGATATAGATGTTATATACGAGGCTACGTATGTAATATACGCAGAAACAATCAACTTTTTCGTCGAAAAATATTTTACCCGAGACGTGGTAAAGTGATCGATTAATCGATTCGATAGAATTTTTATCAGGTATTCACTAAAATCGGAATAAAATGGGCTAAAAGAGAGAGAGAGGGAGAGAGAAAAGAAATTCTTTAAAACTCACGTGCCAGATAATGCAGTCGTAAATTACTTACGAATTGGAACGAGCGATCGAAGATAGAAAATCCCTGCGAATTTGAGAAGAACGAAGAGTTTAGAAGAAGTTAGATCTCAGATGTTTCCCGCGGTTTGTCACGAGACCCTTACGAGCTCGTAGACATGCTTTAAAAGAGAAGAAAATATCGGGGGGAGAAAAAGTCGAAGCGAAGTCGAGTAGGATGGCTCTAGGAGCACGCAGCATCCTAGTGACGATACTCGATGCGGTGAACCGACCAGCCACTGCCATCTTTCTTATTTATTCGTACCTTCGCGATTTCATCCCGACGACGTCGCTTAGTAGCCTCGTTGTGTTGCTCGAAGCTCCACCGTTCTCGGCCGAGTTTCCGTGCTCGCGCCACTTTTTTTACCCTCGTGTCAGGGTCTCTCGATGTTCTTTCTCTTTCTCTTTCTTCCTTTTTCTTATTTAGCCAAAAAACTGGATTCCTTTCGGTCTTTCTCTTCTAACACATCTCTCTCTTTCTCTCTCCCTCTCTCTTTAGATTGGAACTCGATCACGAAGAGAGAAAGAGAAGAGGAAAAGGAGAGGTAGCTTTCAGCCAATAATCTCGAATCCTCTTGAAACTAAAACGGTAGCTCGCTACGCGATCTCTATGCGAGTTTTGCACGCGAGGCACGCACGTCCGTGCATGTTCGCAGTCTCTCGGCTGACCCGGCCTGGGCTTTACTACTAGCAGAGAATCGAGGGAGAGAAGAACAGCCAAGTTCCTTCCCTTCTTCTCTTCTTCCCTCACCCACCCTCCGTCTCTCTCTCTCTCTCTTTCTCTCTCTCTCGCTCCGTCTGCCCGGGTGCTTAGGCGTCGATACGCCGACGACGCTTGCGCGCCGCCCTCGGTACACCCTCCCTTACCCCCTTTCCCAACTACTCATTTTCACAGCGCATTGGCTGCGACTCTGTCGCCGTGCTGGTAGCCCACCCTGCATGAACGCCCGAGTAAGCGCGACCGAGGACCCAAGGAATCTTTCACGAAATCTCGAGCAGCTATCGCTCGCCTTCCTAGTTCCCTCCTTCCCTTCATTCCTCAACCCTCTTCTCCTATTCGCCTTCTCGCGATCGCACGTGCCTTTCGATTCTATCGTTGCTCATAAAATCAATCGAATTACTTGAATAATTTTTTCTACGATCTACTCACACTTTTAACTCGTAAATTAAATGTATAGCGAACTCAAAGTTTAAGTTTAACAGAAGAACGAGCGAAGTTTCACAAGTTTTCATTCTCGTCTTTCTTATAGAGATTAATGGTGAAAAAGTTTACTGAGAAGAACTTACCAAATCTCTTTTCTCACTCTAGAGTCGAAGTCAATACATTCTTCGAGATAAGTTTCTAACTCTTTTCAGATTTTAATTAAGTCGATCAACGTAGTTACAACTTTGATGTTCATTGTGTAAATTTGCTATCTTTAATTATCTTCCTTTTTTTTCTTTTTAGAGAGATATTTACAATTAAATATATATATTTAAAGGAAACTTAAATTGGTTTGAGAACTATAAAGCCTCTTTCGATCGAGGAGAACTATACGTCTTTACAAATTGGAAGCTTTTAAATTAAATATATTCATGATCTTTTGAATTTATCATAGTACAAATGTCACTGAGGAGATTTCTCTTCATTTTTGCTTTGAAAAATAGAGAAAAAAGTATTTAGCGAGGTGGGCACGTATTTATATATAACGAGCGCGTACTCAATCAAAGAAAACGTTTTATTCATTCCTGAAGTGATTCATTAGATCTTTTTCTCGTTGCTGACCACAAATAATTAGTGCGAATTATATAAAAAAATTGCGACTCGTTAAAGCGAAAGTACTTTATACCGAGATAAGAATAGAAAAGAGAAACTCATGTTTATACGTTGTGAGTAATTCAATTATTTCTTCCTAGCGTCACTCTAAGCACAAGCATGAATAAAAAATACCCTTATTCTAATTCTATTCTTTAATTATTTTTCTTATTGATCGGCATTCATCGCTAACGTTCTTTGCTAACATTTGTGATGATCATTTATACAGCCGATGAATAAAGAACGCTAATTTTTCATTTCATATCTCGGTTCAAGCGATTTTAAACTTTCTTCGCTTTTCATAACTGAGAAAAAAGTTTTATGTTCTCGTCCTCTCTATTTTTTTCCCTTTTTCTGATTGATCCCGATTTTATTACTTTAGCTCTTTGCCGTTGAACCTCGAGATATACTCGGCAGTGTACTTACCAGCACGTTTGTATGTCGAGATAGATTTGGCACAAGCGAACGGTTGTTGCTTAAGAAGTAAACCCTAGATATCTCACGTTACTGCACTACATTTAGATCCCTTTTTAAAATATACATATCAAAATATCAACGAAAGATGAATCTCGACAAAAAAATTAAAAATAAAGAGTTACGTGGCAATTATTCTTTCGAAGTATGTCATCCATTGTACAAGCAAAAATAATTCCAACCATCGGAGTATAATTCTAAAAGGGATTATGACTGCAAAAAGTTAACCTTTAAAGGTTATCGTGGAAATTCGACTCTAAACGAATTTTCTTTTAATATTGCTTTAAAACTCGACAACTTGTAACACAGACTTTGTATATATTTCAGAAAGTAGATCAGGTTATTGCCGTAAAATGTTCTTAATTATTCTAATTATTTTTATTTTTCTAATTCGACGAGAAATTTCATTCATTTAACGCGAGTTTAATGCGCACTAATGCGAATTCCTTTTCTGATAGTTTTAAAGAGTTAAAGAAATCGTGATCACGTGCGTGACCATCCGGAAAAAAAGCTATGCATTTAATATTCCTAATAACGTTCGTTCGATGTAAACGCAAGCTGACGGTACGTCGGAGAATGCAGTGGAATTCCGATGACATAAAATCGTTGATCGCGGTAATTCGGAACGAGCAAGGCCTCGTGCTGACCTTAGCGAAGCCCCATCCCTGCTGTATTCTATTCAAATCAGATAGGGCCTCCTTTCATCCGCTCACCTTAGACACGTTGATTAAGTCTCTCCGAAGCTATTTTCGCGTACACTTGATTAGAAGACAAGGGATTCACTTTCACGTTCTTGTCTCGCTATCAACCTCTTTTGTTACTTCATTCGAATACGTAATGCCTCTTTTGCATTGTATTAGAATATTATTAGCGACAATGAATCGTTTAGAATTCATGTGATAATTAGAAAAAAAAAGATAAACGTAGGATCGATCGAATTTTTATTCACAATGAACGATCTAGGAACGATATTTATATATATATATATATTTATATATTTATATACATATATATAATATATATATAAATAATTGCGTTTGTTCTTTCTAAACGTGTGGGGAAAAAAAAAGTATAGACGATACAGAGAGACGCATTCGTCATCGTTGTGACGCAACGTGGTATAGAGTCACTAAATTTGACACAGATACGTTTCATTCTACATGACTGTGTACTCGTTCGATACGTTGGCTCATTCTGAAACCGCGAGCATTGTGCCTTTCAAATTGGCACATCTCTGATATGAAACTTGCGGAGGTTTTCATTGTTGTCTTCGTTGTGCGAGCGAGTGTTCTTCACGCGATGCGGACTCTCGAGAGAAGAAACGTTTCGAAAGATAAAAATTGTCGATGGCATTTTGCTGCCGCAATTTTGGCTAAATTTTCAATGATTTTTTGCATCTAAAATGATCTTTTCCATCATGGTTGTTCGCTCATCGTCATCGTCATAACAACGTCATCGTAGAAGTATGAAATGTCCATCGAAAGTTTTAAAAAGAAGAGACACAGTTGTTTCTCACAGAAATATAGGGACCTCGTAAATATTATCGTGCGACACGTTCATGTCCTAGACCTCTTAAACGCACCAGAGGTTTATCGATCTGCAGTCGGTCGAGGCAGCCAAGAGTCCAAAAACGCTGGTCGCAGGCGTCGTCGCCATTTGATCTAAAACCGACGACTACCATGACGACCTCGTTGAAGGTCTCTGCCAAATGATCGTACTGTTTGAAAGCATGTCGAGGACACAAGGAAGGAGTAAAAAGACCGATGGTCATCTTCGTAATCGGTGTTTAGCGATTCTTATAGTTTCAAACAAAGGGTTACACAAGCTTAAGAGAATAGTGATACGCTTTATATGTACACATATATGTCGACGATTAGAACGTTAAGGAGAAACTACGATGAGGAAGAAAGTAAACGAACGAACAAGAAAATAATCAATGATCGTTCTGATCAGCGATGTTCCGCCGAAACAATTCTGTTGTGATATTTCCCATAAATTCTGCCGCTTCTGGTTACTCTATAATTGATCTGGTGATTCGTTTGGATCGAGGACGAAGATGGCGAGACGTGTGGACCGTCGCCTGTACACAATCGTTTTACCCGAGTCCTGATGCCGGTTGTTGCCTTGCAATTGTGTTCTTGTCGTAGCTGCCGCTGACAATATTGACCTAGCAAAATACCGTGATGCTGTTTTAATTGCAACTGTTGCTGTTTCATTCGCGCTGTCGTCATCGTTTTCGCCGTCGCCGTCGCTGTCGTCGTTCCCGTCGCCATCGTCGTCATCGTTGTTGTCCTCGTTGGCTTCATTACCACTGACGAAGTTCTTTCTTTCAGTAACGCAATCACCGTCCGTCTTCTTAACAGTCTAAACGGCGATACTGCCAAAATAGCTTTTGTAATTCGTCTTCTGCAACGCCAGAGTATTACCGCGGTAGCGAACCAAGCGAACCACGGACTGGCCCTAGGATCTGCTGCCGGTTCCTTCGACCAGAGGAATAACATCTGAAGAGTACATTAATGTGCACTTCCACGGGCCTCTAACAAAGATGGATCGTAGATTTATTTAGGAGATTATCCTGATTGCCAAATGGTTCTACGATCTCCCTCTTAACACGTTCACTGTTCATTACGAACAGTTTCTTTTATGAACAGCGAACACGTTAATATCAGAATGGTGACAAATCTACGATATTATTAACACATTGCAGATAGACATTAAGACATCTCATGTTTTTATCTAATACAATGCTAATCAGCTAATAGTTATGTACTTTGATTATCCTCTAACAGGTGATAACAATTCCTTCTTTTCAGTAAACTTTATATCCTTAATCGTTTATCTAAGTCACATAAATATAATTAGATATAACTACATAGTTATTTAAATATAAAACTAATGTAAGAAATTTAAGCAAAATTTTTTAATCAGCAATGCATTAATATCGTTAATGCCTTACGTTACGGATATCCGAAATCTCGAGCGGATGTTACAAGTTCTTTTGAAAGGAAAGTTACTTCGTTCATAATTGGTTCGCTAGTTACAAGAGATTACGGGGTAGTGATTGACTTTGGCCATTAGTGATTGAATTTGGTCAGTAGTGATTGAATTTGTCGATCTATATCACTATCGTTGCTCGTTCTCGGAAGTTAGTTGTTGGCGTGAGTTAACGCGATCGATTCAATCTAACCGTTGTACTTTTTCAAGGTTGTCGAGCGGCAAATCCTTTGATAATTCGTTTAGAGATGCCTGTTAACTGGATGTCAGTATGCCGTGTTTAGACTTTTATGGCTCCATCGTGGGCGCGAAACGCCTCTCGACGTAGCTTTTGCTCGAGATTTCGTTCCCTTCTTCTTTCTCCCTATTCGAATTGACCCATTTGGCAAAGACCTCTGCGAGGAAGAATTCCGCATTAGCCACACGTTTTTACTATCAAGACTGACCTTATATATCCACTCGTTGGCGCGCTGCCTGAAACTGAGAGGTCGATCGACTAGCCGAAACATAGAATGGCCGTGAACAGTGACACGCTGAGAACTGCGTCGGTGGAACCTACGATGGAAGAAAGAGAAGTACATAGTCCTCTCTACTGGTTGTACTTGTGGAATGAAAACTTTAAAGGGCATGAAGGTTGCGATCATTCTAGACATGTACAACAGTCGTCAAAGTCGCAATGCGTGTCCAAAGAAGTTGAAAGAGATTTGGTTTCTCGTAATGTACATTCTAAGAAGAAGATACAACAGAAAGAGCCAAGAGTAGAGGACGATGGAAAGGTAGAAGAACGTATTGCATCGTATCGTATCGGCGAGGAAAAGCGGAAGGAGCACGGAGGTCAAGTACTAGCGGAGAGATACGTTTTATATAGTACGAAAGTGACGGAAAAAGAGAGAGAAATATATATATATATACATATACATATATATATATAGAGAGAGAGAGAGGAGATGTCAAGGCAAACGCGAACCAGCGAAACGCGTATCTATAAGGACGACCTGAGAAAGGAGAGGGAAAATGGAATTCGAGAAGGACGACGATAAATTTTCAAAGTTCCTTCTGTGCCCTTCGAGAGCGCAAGTTTTTTCTGAGTCATCGAATAGAGTTTATTGATCGAAGGCGAAATCGTCGAGTTGCGACGGATATAACTTACGAGCATCAGTGAAAATAAGAGAGATTCACTCTCTTATAAAAGAACTTCGCTTGTTCGACAAGTATAAGTTTTTATGCCTTCCACCGACGTGGAATTGAAGACGATTTTGCTAGATCTCCACCCTTTGAGCGGTGGCTTCACGCCCTTTTCTTTCTCCTTCACCCACGGCAGAATGCAACAAGGGCAAAAAATCCGATTCTAACCAAACTGTATTTGATTGCTCTCACTGTCGCCACCACTGATCACCTTTAATAATGGAGTCTACTCCGATGATACCACGACGATTTTTCATATCCTTCGCTCTTTCGCGGATAAACTTTAAATATAAAAAGTATTTCGGTAAAGAGGTAAAAAAAAAAGGTTCGGGTAAATGACGTACGAAACGGCCTCGGCTCGGAATTTAGACAAAGGATTGTGATCGACTGTTTGAAGTTTGTCACGCATGATGATCAATCGAGATTAAATCTTTTATGAATTATCCCGATCTTCTTTGGATTTACGTAGATATATATGCATGTATGTATGTGTATGTATACGTATCCTTAACTTCTATCATAGTAACTGAGGACGAATTTAATGTAAAAAAAAGTTCGGTCAAGGTCTTCGCTCTTTCAAAAGAAATAAAAAACCAGCCGAAACTTGCTTTCGTTTTATGGTAGCGCAGTGTGTTAAGGCGATTTACGTGACTAGGATAGGTCAGTCTTTGGCCGCCTTTGACCGCCTCACCTCCTTAGAGTCTCTCGGTCGACCTACCTTTCGCCCCTGACGTCACGGGATCGTGTCATTAGGTCAAATACTGGATACGTTACCAGAGCGAGCACTCTGCGTGTTGTGTTTCACCCATCTACCGGGTGTTTCTCTTTGTACGATATTCTCCTACGAGACCAATTAATTACGACCGAGACAGGGCAAATGGGCAAATGGTACCTATCATGATTTAGTAATGACACCTCTAATTACGTTATTCTACGTAACGTAATTTTACCAGAAAATTATTACAAGCATAATTTTTTGATATTTTATAATTAATTTCTGAGAGTATGTAAATTATATGTTACAATTTATTGTTAGTTATAGAGTAATAAAAAAAGTTTTACACGTATATTCCATAAATTGTTTATGATTTTAAACGAAGAAAAACTCAATGATTTTTTAATAGTCATCCATGAGATCGTGACAGGTCTCTTGATTAATAATTGGACATATCGAACGCTGCTGATTATGGACGGAAAATAAAAGAAAAAAATACTTCCATCATTTATGGTTTACAAAGTGTTGAAATATGAAGACTGATTGATTCTTAAATATAGGTTCAATCGATCGTGTTTCTGGAATACGATCGGTAAAAATTGAAATTTGTTAAAAGAATCCAATGCACATAGCGATGTTTGATTGTTCACATCGCATTGCAAATAATTCCGCAAGTAGCGTTATTGTTGAGTTTACATTGAAGCGTAAACAAAATATTATCGAGCGGTACAGTACAAGACGCCGGCCGTCGGTCTTTTAAAGAACATTTCCACGCTTCACACAGCCGTCTGAATGACGCCAGACGTCGCGACGCCCTTACAATAAAGCAATTTCTACACCCACACATAGAGACCACGATGGAACTGGTTGTGTTGTTTCTAATCAGAGGATAAAGTGGAAGAAAATTGTAATGCTCTTATAAGATGCGAGAATGCATGCTTCATACATACGTACATTTATGTATACGTACAACATACGTAGATTTATGTAGGTACCAGGGCTGAAGTAAGTGTTTCGATGCTATTTAAAATCGAACAAATTTTTTTAAATCGATAAAAGATCAGTCGAAATTTTTTAATAAATACGAAAAAATTCATCTGTTGTGTTGCATCAAGTATCAATGATTAAACAAAAATACTGTATGTTTCACGTTGTAGTATGATAGTAATATAAATATAAAATAAAGCTTTGTATAAATTTTATGATAATGAATAACAGATGAGATAACGAGATAATTAATAATTTCGCGCGATTTGAATTATCTTTGAATAATTTCAAATCATAATTTACAAAATTCATATAATCGTTTTTCCTATAAGCACTCCATACAAAGTTTGTATAAAAAGTTCTCGTTTTATATTTTTTATTGCTACCACAAAGTAAAATTATTTCTATTGTATTTTTACAGCACATTAATCTCTGCATATTTTCCATATAAAACTTCAAAGCTCTTTGAGTTGAGAGCTCGTAGAATCTATAAAAAGTTATTTGATTTTAAATAGCGTGCGAATACTTTTTTTTACGAACTGTAGATATTTTTTTACTTATCTAAAAGATCTAACAATTTCTTTTTCATTTTTTAGTAGCGAGATATTCTATACATAATTGAACTCGTCGAATACGTTTATCGTAATTAGAATCGTTGCGTGAATGCCAAACAATTTTCTATAGCTATAAAAATTCACGTTACGTTCTCATGAAAAAAAACTCATCAATTTATCAAGGTCATTATGATATAGTATGTGATTTTTCATATCATATCAATCTGTTCCACGTTCATTATTTTTTTCCAGAACAATGAATTTTCTTTGACTTCGTAATCGAAGTCTCTAAAGAGACGCTGTTCTCGTTTTTAAAGCGACTTTTTGGTCCTCTAATTTTCTTACTTCTTTTTTCCAAAAAATATGCTCTCTAACGACTCTTCTTTCTTCGAAGCGAAAGGAAATCGTTGTTTCACAGTCGGTAACATAGATCTCTGTGATACAGTTCCTCTCGTTTATCTCAAGGCACGAAGAAAGTGATTCGAGACAGAGCTCATTAGCTATCGGACAAGTTACAAATCGTATATCGACTTCATGATCGTTTACTTATTTTTTCCTATGATCGCTATCGATCATTAAAAAATTTCAGTTGAGCGAGCAAAAGAATATCGTTAAAAAAACGATGTGATTGCAAATGTTAGTTAATGAAAGATGACGGGTACGACGTTTCGATAATTAACTTTGGATTCTAGCAAATGAGTTTCGAACAAAATGGAAGAGAATCATGTAAACGATCGCGTCTTGATCGAACACATGTATGTACGTTGAAAGCGTTCGACTTTAAAAGGAACAAAATGCTGCTCTTGACAATGATGTTCGCTTCGCTTATTCCGATAACAAGTTTGTGCCGCAGCTCGTGAGTTTCATCGAAGATTTACTTCGGCATTTCGTATCATACTATTTCAAAAGTTCTCAAAGCTATCTTACGTTCGGCCCGTTGACGTGCTCCTATTAGGTCACACACGAAATTTCCCTTCTGATCTTTGACATTTCGAAATTCAAAGTTTTCCCTTACAGAAAGTTCACGCTTTCCAGCTTTAAGCGACTCTATATGTATAGAAATATCGAGAGCGAGTAAGTAGACGGAGTAGATAACACGATCTTTTAAAGATTCTCAGATCTGAAGAGAAGAATGCTACGATCTGCACTAGTTTTTTCCAATTTCGCAATCTTACGTAATAGAATTTCTCGAGTTTTAAGGTCGATCTTATTTACGTCGCAGGATAAATTCATTCATTCAAAATAATTACACGTTTCTAAGACCTTGAAAATGGATATAACAAAGACAGTTGGCACTATTCTATCTTTTTATCGTTTTGCAGTCGTTACGAGTGCTACCGAGAGTACAATGCACGCCGGATAGTTATACAGTGCTAAATTATTATTGGAAAGCATACTTCCGCGCGAAAGCGTTCTATAGTAAAGCTAGGTAGGCGGGTTAGAATTTTTTTTTTATTCCCATTGAAAGTATCTTCGTATAGGTTCTAAGGTTAGAGGTCAAGATGACTTATCGGTTGGTCCATTGAAAACTAGCCAACCTCTCGAAACGATAGTATATCAAAATCATCAATCAATCGCTTTGTTTTAAAGTAGCCCACTTGTGTCAAGTAGAATTTCTACATAGTTTTCTCTCAAACATAGTTTTATCTCGATGAGGCTACAATGAACGTTATCCTGGAAGGAGGAATTTATTTCGTTACTATTTTTTATTTCCTTTTGCATTAACAGCTCTCGCGTGTCTCGTGCCCTTAATGGGTAATAATACGACGATGATCCGCGCAATTACCTTGCCCTTCGTTCGAACGGGGCACGGTTCCGAAGGTAGCCTCGAAACAAACAAAAAGGCTCAAGAGACCTCGCTGCGGTTGCAGCACACCGCTGTCCTTGGTCGAGACCAAGTACCGTCCACTCGACGTTTCAAAAACTGCACCGAGACTCTGAGAGTCAGCTTATCTTTCTCAAACGACACGACGAAGACGACGACGCCCTTCGATATTTTATTTCCTTTGTCGTGTAGCAACGCTAAAACGTTTACGATCTAATCGACGGTAGTCCGGTATACGTGGGTGTAACATCTCGTCACGGTCGTTCGATCAATTCGATTATGATCGATAATATTCTCGAATAGACAAGTTTAAAGAAATTGGATTTTTATAGAACAGTTAGAGCAAATTTTGAACGAAGCCTTACACGTTTTTACGCTTATCAATGTGATCCTGAAGGATTAACGAGCGTATAAGAAAGGTTCGTGGCTTTCTCAAAAGCGGACATCCTTGGTCTCGAACGCGCAGCTGCGGCTGCGACGCGAGCTCGAGCCCGGGGCCGAACGCACCGCAATGCAGGTGAACCAGCGGCTGGTCCAGAGGCTGGACCAACCAACGACCAGCCGGTGCACTCGGAAGAAGATGCGTAGGCAGTTGTATCTTCGAATCACCATCTACCGCAAATTTCTCTTTCTCTTTCTTTCTCTCTCTCTCTTTCTCTTTCTCTTCTTTTCTCTCCCTTTCTTTCTTTCTCTTTCTTAGCTACCGCAGATCTTATCTTCGTCGGAAAATATCTTACGAGTCCGACGCGCTCCTCTTCTTCGAACGATCTAACGTTAGCGGAGAACGCGGGAGGAGAGTTCCCTCCTCCTTCTACCAGCACTATGCAATCTTTCGCTCCGAGTTTATGCTACGTCCTACGGACACGTTCCTATCTCGAGATAATTCATACTGACGGATGCAGCGACTCGAATCTTTCGCAAGTCTCTCTCTCTTTCTCTCTCTTTCTCTTTCTCTCTCTCTCTCTTTCTTTCTTTCTTTCTTCTTCTTCCTCTTCTACGACACGTACCCTGAATAAATCGATTCAAGTTTTTGAAATCAAGTAAAGCATAGATGCTTGTTAAGCCTTATTTGATCTCTCGCAAGTCGATCATTTTTTATTTGAATAACGAACGAGATCCTTGATTTTTTAAGATAAAATGTTATTGCATCGTATTATTTTTTTTCGTCATTTTGTAAATCGATAAGTTTTCGAAATATCGAATCTTATATCTTTTGAAGTAAATTATAAAAAAGATCCTTTATAAAAACAAATCAAATTAATTGATACTAAAATGTTGCTTCGTTTTTTATAACAATTCCAAGTGTTTTTAAACACTTTGTACTTTTTATATCTTCATTTATATAATCGTAATTGATAGAACTTTGAATAAGTCGAATTATTTTGATCTGTCGTTCGTTAATACGAACAAAGATCGTTTAGGTAATAGTACTAACGAGATTCTCCAGACAAGAAGACGTTCGAGTCGATTTTCCACCATTTGCGTCTCTGTTTTCGCTTTCGATCGTGCTCGAACAAACAAAGGTGCGGTCATATCGGTGCAAAACGAAGGAGTATGGCTCGATGTATACACGCACGTGGACGTGTTTGTATATTCGTGGAGATCGGTATATACTTGCGATCTAAAGTATATAACGAAGAACGATCGATCGAAGCAAACATCCTTCGACAAGATTATCGTAGCAGAGCACGATGTAATCGAGCGAAGCTTGTCGGCTGTCGCTTTAAAATTCCCTCCTCGGCATCGAGCTCGCTATCTTATCGACTATGCTTGAAGCATCGCGTAGTTGTCTGAAGGTTGCATCATCGAGTTTTAACGAGTTTTAGGGGCTGTTTGTTTTCATCCTTGACTCGACAGAGATTTAAAATAAACACGCTCGTACATACTTTGCCCTTTCGACTACGCTAGAACTTCATTTATTTTCTGCTTCTTTCCTCTTGATCGAAAGAAAAATAACGCCTGTATTTTTAACTTTCTTTCAACTCACGAAACATTTTCGAACGAGTCGGGTTACAAAACGCGAATAGGAGAACGTTTCGTTGAAATTTACCAACGCGTATTGTTTCAATTTTAAAATCATTCTCTACAAGCTATGGATTTAGGTATGCTTAATATTCGGTATATCTTTTTGCTGAGTTCTTGTTATCCGAAGCTGCATTTACCAGGTATTTATAAGAACGCCTGTTATTATATTACGCGTACGGGAACATTTGTTTAAGAGTGAATGAAATTTGTGTCAGTGAGCCAACTGTTTCAGAGAAGAGCTAGCGAGAATGTTTGCTATTCGAATCGTTCTGTTATCAGAACCTTCCTGTCCAACAATACGATGTTTAATGATATGTGAAATCTAGTGGAATCATCGAAACAAAGTAAGTGTTCGAAAACGAAAGGAAAAGTCTTGAGACGAGATAGAATAATTTTTTCTCGATCTGTTCTATGGTCTATGATCGCGGATGCACATCGTCGAAAGAACGAAACGTTCATACGTATAGAAAGGTACACGTATAGTTATCGGAGCTCGTAAAAAGAGAAACTCGAAGCCGTTGTCCTGTAGCTGGCTGCACGCGCGCAAGGATACGTAGGTGGTTACTGAAAGACACGTCGTCGTACCAGGAGAGTAGACGTTACTAGAGAGGGAGTAGGACAAAGAGTAGCGGCAAAAGAGGTGGATTGTTCGTTGAGTCTGGCGAACGAGAACGAGAGGGAAAGCAAAGAGAGGGAAAGAGAAACAGAGAGAGAGAGAGAGAGAGAGAGAGAGAGAGAGACAGAGAGGCAGAGAAAGAGTGAGAGAGAAAGGTAGTGGGAAG